>NW_027361732.1:897500-1080000 GCF_039654945.1 Dendrobates tinctorius
TCTGCACAGTGATTGGCCCCAGCTTTGCTGCACAGTGAGTGGCCCAAGCTTTTCTGCACAGTGAGTGGCCCCTGCTTTGCTGCACAGTGAGTGGCCCCAGCTTTTCTGCACAGTGAGTGGCCCCAGTTAGCGATAGCGCCCTCTGACCTGAATGTCACTGCAGAGGACGCAAGACAGCAGAGCGCAGGGACAGGTGAATATGCCTCCCAATCCCCCTTCATACTCACCGGGTCCTGGCGCTTGTCTCTGCAGCTCCCCTGCTTGTTGTTCCATGTTGTCGGCGCTGCTCTCTTCCTGGTTCAGCGGTCACGTGGTACCCGCTCATTAAATATGTGGATATTTAATGAGCGGGTGCCATTTGACAGCTGAAGCAGGAAGAGAGCAGCGCCGACATCATGGAACAAGCAGGGGAGCTGCAGAGAAGGGTGAGTATGATCTGACACCCCCACTCCCCTCCCCTGCCGACCCCCCCCCGGTATATGACTCGTGTATAAGCCGAGAGGGGGACTTTCAGCCCAAAAAAATGGGCTGAAAATCTCGGCTTATACACGAGTATATACGGTAATTTCTCTATAGTTGCATTGTTTTTTCATTAATTTATTTCTTTATGTTGTTTTTCTTTGCTTTCCTTTATATATTTTTTATTATTTATTTTTCTCTAATTCATTTTTTCCCTTTGTGCTTTATTAATTTTTTTCATTTGCATATTCACTTTACTGTCATTTCCCACACTCTGGTCTTATTTTTGTTTTTTTCATGCAACATAATTACTCACACTTGCTCCTCATAATTTGTTTTTCTGTCTTTTATTCACAATATTATATTTGTGTTTTTCAATCCTTACAGTCTGTCGCTTATTTTGATTTCCCAGGTCCTGGTCTATTCTTCAGCTATGTGTCATCCTTTCATTTCATAAGTCTATACTACCCTTTCACTGCTCCCAGGAGCTGCGCATGTGCTATCTGAGTTTCTTTTTCTGGTCCGTGTGTTGTGCTGGTTGCATTTACCAGCGCATGCGCACTGGACTATTACTGTCAGAGACATCTGCCCTTTCTCTACGCTGCCTCCACTCTATTTCCGCTTCCTGTTTGGGACGACTCCACACACCACGCTACACTGATCACCAATGATACAGGTATATAAATGCTTTTTTGATAGCGTTCACTTCCCCTGACGAAGCCGTCCGGGTAACAGCGACACTCGTTGGGTTCTTCCCTCTGCTCTGCCCTGCTCTTTACTCACTGGCCTTCCAGCATGGACCTTTTCTTAAGGAACTTCTTGCTACTCATGAGCAGTACTCGCCACATGCCTTAGGGGGTGGATCTTGCAGATTTACCTGTAGGCATCTTTTGATTGTATATACACATTTTCTGTGGCTGGTCTCACCATAGACTAGTTTATTTGACACCTTCTTATCTATGAGAGGCTATTTATTTCTTTGTCCTCAGGTGATATCTTATTGCTAAGTGTCATTATTATTGCTTGACCAGTTTTGTGTGTATTTCCTACATAAGGCTGCTTTGTGCATTATTTTGTGTCTATATATACTGGCATGTGTTTCATTGAGCTGTGAGTTTTTGCACATTTATTGGTTTACATAGAAGCAGGGCTAATGAAGGTTTTTGATATCACTGTTTTTAACTTGTTTTAATCATTGTTGTCAATAAAGTTTGTTCCTTTTATAAAACTATATTGGTGGTGTGCATACCTTCTAGTGGTTTCTTTTCTCTTTTTTATTGGCTCATACTTTTGACCACTGTGTATGCACCCCTATTAATTATTCATAATGGAGTTATTTGTTGTACGCCAGTAACCTATTTCTATTCGGAATGTTCAAGTACGTCCCATGCGCAGCATCCAGGCTGATGATTGCAAATTTGCCTCCAGTATTTGCTGATAACGTGCTGCATTCATCTTTTCCTTCAACTTTGACCAAGTTTCCTGTGCCTTTGCAGCTCACACATCCCAAAAAACATCAACGATCCACCTCCTGCTTTATAGTAGGAATGGTGTTCCTTTCATCATAGGCCTTGTTGACCGATCTCCAAATATAACGTTTATGGTTGTGGCCAAAAAGTTCAATTTTGGTCTCATGACTCCAAATTACCTTCTTCCAGGTATACGCCATGTTTGCGTATTGTAGTCGAGAAAGTTTGTGGCATTTGCGCAGTAATGGGTTTCTTCTGGTGACTCGACCATGCAGCCCATTTTTATTTAAGTGCCTCCTTATTGTGCTTCTTGAAACAGCCACACCGCTAGTTTTCAGAAAGTCCAGTATTTCAGCTGATGTTATTTGTGTTAGGGGTGCGGATCACACTAAATATAAAATATAATAAAGTGCGATCGCAACCCGGAGTCTACCGTGCAGAGATGACAAACCGCTGCTCGGTAATGGCGGACTCCAACTGAACACCGGCGGAGTGACCGCTGACCCGGTGTGCACAGGAGCAAGCTCTATTACAGCACAGAGCCGCAGAAAGAGACGCCGAAGACTGTTACCTCACAGGCTACGACTAAAGTAACTGCTACTGAGGCACCAGGGATTAACCCTAGAGAAACGCTGTGCCCTGTTAGCAAACACAGTGCGCAGCCGACAGTGGTGTTACTGCAGTACGTGTGTACAGCGCCGCCCTGGCGGATGCCACTAACCAGCTCAAGCTTAGCGCTGGAAAGCGTAATAACTGTGCACGACACCGCTGAGACGGACACTGCGGCGTATGCGGTACAGAGGCGTCTCGTGCAGAGGACACTCTCTGGCTGAGCGTGTAATAGGTACTGGGAGCACTGCGGTGCTATGCGCTTGGCGCTGACTCATGACCCTAAACCATACGTATAGGGAAGGGGTTTCTTAATGAGTCATTCAGCAGTTCACAAGCATCCATCATCACACACAACGCTATCCAAAACTGTCTATACTAGCACATGGCTGAGCGACCATGCGGCTCTTTTATAGCGGCGTCCTTCCGGGACCTTCCCAGTAGTGGACCAATCCGAGCAGGAACGGGACCTGCGCATGTGATCTCCGGCCTCCAATGAGAGGTCATCCCATAGGCATGCTCAGCACTCAAAAGACAGGACTTAGTCCCAGAAGCGTCTACTTGCTGCTGACTCAAGAATGGAGTTATAAAGAGAAGGCTGGTAGTGCAATAAGAGACTGCGCTGCTGTGGTAGAATTCAAGATATCTTTATTGCCAACGCGTTTCCTGAGCCAGTCCCAGCTCACTTCATCGGGGCATGTTACAGAAGATCATTGAAGGGTGTTGTGAGTTCATTTTTCCCTTCACCATTGAGGTCTGAGGAACTCCCTCCTCTGGTGAAGGAAGGTAGTGAGGCTGATTATCAAACACTTGGGCAGCTAGATGATGACTGGGTGACTGGAATTGAGGACTGGATATAAGGCTGCCGACGCCCTTCTTCCTGGCTGGTGATTTTCCTGCTGGATTCTTGAGACCAGTCTGATTCCTGCATCTCAAAGCTAAGTTTTTCTGCTCTGCTTTGTACTCTTCAGTTTTGTTTTTGTTTTGCCTTGTTTTTTAGGAGTTCTGCCATCCCCGGCCGGGGGTGAGCTGAATTCCATTTTTGTCTCTGATCTGTTGATCTTTTGCTCTGTCTTCAGAATATACCTGAGTGCTGATATAGTCTTTTGAAGCCTAGCGACTTCAGGGCCTGTTTTTCCTCTCAGTCAGTTGGCTCATTTTGATAGGGTTTTTGCGGATGGCAGACAGCAGCTTTCCTATCCTGTCCTATGTAGTTAGCTTGGGCCCCATCATTTGCTCAACCTATCTTTCTATCTGTGTTAGTGTTTTCATCTTGCTTCACCGTCATTATATGTTGTGGGCTGCCTATTACTTTGGGGTCTGCTCTGGGGCAGTTTAGTTTTTCCCCTTTCTGTCTTTAGGCTATCTAGTTCTCCGGCTGTGATCGATGGGTCTAGGGCACCGTAGGAACCCCCCACGGCTACTGCTAGTTGTTGTGGATAGGTCCAGGGGTCTGCAATCCTATAGCTGCCAACCTCTCTGGTTTTTCTGGACTTAGCTGGTATTTTGTTTTTTTCTCCTTCGGTGACTCATCATAACAGAATCACCAGCCATACCGCAGATCCTAGGGTACTCAATAGCAGGAGAGAATTGTAAGGAAAAAAAAAAAAAAAGAAAAAAAGTGTCAGAATTTTTTTTTTTGTGTGCATATTTTTTCCTCTATATCTCTGAGGCCGTAGGGGGAATTTTTCTCTCAATGGAGATGAAGCAATTGTCTGATCATGTGGAGCAGCTCGCTGCTGAAGTGCGGGGAATTTCCGCCTATCTTGCTCATTCACATGCGACTGAACCAAAGATTCCCACTCCTGATGTGTTTTTTGGGGATCGGTCTAAATTCTTGAATTTCAAGAATAATTGTAAATTATTTTTTGCTTTGAAGCCTAACTCATCAGGGAACTCCGCGCAGCAGGTTAAAATTGTCATCTCTTTGCTGTGCGGCGATCCCCAGGATTGGGCGTTTTCTTTGAAACCTGATGATCCTATTCTGAATAATGTGAACGCATTTTTTCAAGCCTTAGGGTTGTTGTATGATGAACCTAATGCTATTGATCTGGCTGAAAAGACCCTGTTGGCATTAAGCCAGGGTCGGGATTCGGCAGAGTTGTACTGTCAAAAATTCCGAAAGTTGGCGGTCCTTACTACCTGGAATGATGGTGCCTTGGCAGCCCTCTTTCGGAAGGGTTTGTCAGAAACTGTAAAAGATACTATGGTGGGATTTCCTGTTCCCTCTGGTCTTGACGATTCTATGTCATTAGCCATTCAGGTGGATCGGCGTTTACGTGAACGCAAAACTACACGAGAGATGTTGCCACCTGTTGAACAAATGTCTGAACCTATGCAATGTGATAGAGTATTGTGTAGGGCGCAACGTCAGGAGTTCAGAAGGCGTAATAAGCTGTGTTTTTTTTGTGGAGATGCCTCGCATATTATTTCTGTCTGCCCTAAACGAGAGAAACGTTGTGCACACACGTTTTCTGTGGGTGGTGTTCAACCTAAGTTTCTTCTGGCAATTACTCTGATCTGCTCCCTGTCCACATTTTCCGCCAAGGCTTTTGTGGATTCAGGAGCAGCTCTTAACCTGATGGACTTGGATTTTGCTAAACATTGAGGATTTCCTATGACACCTCTGCGGACGCCTATCCCTTTGAGGGGTATTGATGCTACTCCTCTGGCGAAGAATAAACCTCAGTTTTGGACCCAGGTGGTAATGCGGGTCGCCCCAGACCATCAAGAAAATTGCAGATTTTTGGTGTTGCATAATTTGCATGATACCATTGTTCTGGGGTTTCCCTGGTTGCAAATCCATAATCCAGTTCTGGATTGGAAATCTTAGTCTGTGGTGAGTTGGGGTTGTCAGTGTGCCCTTAGTGATGCTCCTGTTTTCTCCACCTCTCCCCAGTCGCATGAGGTTCCTGACTATTTGGCTGACTTTTATGATGTATTTAGTGAGAATGAGTCTGCGTCTTTGCCTCCTCATAGGAGTTATGACTGTGCAATTGAGCTGAACCCAGGGTGTAAATTCCCCAAGGGTCGGCTTTTCAATTTATCTGTACCCGAGCACGAGGCTATGCGATCCTATATTAAGGAGGCATTGGAGAAGGGTCATATTAGACCATCCTCTTCACCCTTAGGTGCTGGGTTTTTTTTTGTGGCTAAAAAGGATGGTTCATTAAGGCCTTGTATTGACTATCGTGCCCTCAACAAAATTACTGTTAAATATCAGTATCCGTTACCCCTGATTTCTGATCTATTCTCCAGAGTTAAAGGTGCTTGCTGGTTTACCAAGCTTGACCTCAGGGGGCGTATAATCTTATTCGCATTAAGCATGGGGATGAATGGAAGACGGCGTTTAATACTCCGGAGGGACATTTTGAGTACCTGGTGATGCCTTTTGGGCTCACTAATGCCCCTTCTGTCTTCCAGTGCTTCATGAACGATATATTCCGAGACTTTGTGGATAAATTTTTGATTATCTATCTGGATGATATTTTGATCTTCTCCAAGAATTGGGACTCTCATGTGGAACATGTTCGGACTGTGTTCCGGATTTTGAGGGAGAATTCCCTGTATGTCAAGGGATCTAAATGCCTTTTTGAGGTACAGAGGATTTCATTTTTGGGATTTATTTTGTCTCCGTCAACTATTGAAATGGACCCGGGCAAGGTACAGGCCATTTATGATTGGGTTCAGCCCACTTCTTTGAAGGCCCTCCAGAAGTTTTTGGGTTTTGCTAATTTTTATCGGAAATTTATAGCTAATTTTTCTGGTATTGCCAAGCCATTGACGGATTTGACTAGGAAGGGTGCTGATGTGCTGAATTGGTCTCCGGAGGCTGTTTCTTCCTTTCAGGAGCTGAAGCGAAGATTCAGTTCTGCTCCGGTTTTGCGGCAACCTGATGTCTCACTCCCGTTTCAGGTGGAGGTGGACGCTTCTGAGATTGGTGCAGGAGCGGAGTTGTCCCAAAAAGATCCTGTGACATCTAAAATGAATCCTTGTGCTTTCTTTTCCCGAAAGTTCTCCCCATCCGAACGTAACTATGATGTGGGGAATCGGGAACTGTTGGCCATGAAATGGGCATTTGAGGAGTGGAGACATTGGTTGGAGGGAGCCAAACACCAAGTCGTGGTCCTTACTGACCACAAGAATTTGATTTACCTGTAGTCGGCCAAGCGCTTGAATCCTAGACAGGCTAGGTGGGCCTTGTTTTTCACACGTTTTGATTTTGTGGTCTCTTTTCTTCCAGGCACTAAGAATGTCAAGGCAGACGCCCTCTCTAGGAGTTTCCTTGCTGATTCTCCTGTTGTAACTAAGCCTGCTACCATCTTAGGCGAGGGGGTAGTTCTTCCTGCCATCTCGCCCGATTTGAGACATGCTCTGGAAGAGTTTCAGGAGGACAAACCTGAGCGTTGTCCCAGTGGAAAGTTGTATGTTCCTGACCAGTGGAGGAAGAGAGTGATGTCTGAAGTTCATTGCTCTGCATTGGCTGGTCATCCAGGTATTTTTGGTACTAGAGATCTGGTGAGTTGGTCTTTTTGGTGGCCCGCCTTGTCTCATGATGTCAGGAATTTTGTGCAGTCCTGTGGGACTTGCTCCCCGTCTAAACCTTGTTCTCGCTCTAGTGGCTTGTTGATGCCTTTGCCGGTGCCCAGGAGGCCATGGACCCATATTTCAATGGATTTTATCTCTGATATGCCTGTCTCTCAGAGAATGACTGTTATTTGGGTGATTTGTGATAGATTCTCTAAGATGGTCCACCTTGTACCACTCCCTAAGTTGCCATCTTCCTCTGAGTTGGTGCCCTTGTTTTTGCAACAGGTGGTTCGCTTGCACGGGATTCCTGAGAACATTGTATCTGACAGAGGAGTTCAGTTTGTGTCTAGATTTTGGAGGACTTTCTGTTCCAAGCTGGGAATTCAGTTGTCCTTCTCCTCTGCGTTTCACCCTCAGACCAATGGGCAGACGGAGAGAACAAACCAGACTTTGGAGTCGTATTTGAGATGTTTTATTTCTGCCGATCAGGATGATTGGGTTTCATTTTTGCCCTTGGCCGAATTTGCGTTAAATAATAGAGCTAGTTCTGCCACTTTGATGTCACCTTTTTTTTGTAACTTTGGTTTTCACCCTCGATTTTCTTCAGGGCAGGTGGAGCCTTCTGCCTGCCCAGGTGTTGACACAGTGGTGGAGAGAATGCACCAGATCTGGGACCAAGTAGTGGATAAGTTGTCTCTCTCCCAGGAAAAGGCCCAGCGGTTTTCCAACCGGCGTAGGACCGTTGGTCCCCAGTTTAAGGTGGGTGATATGGTTTGGTTGTCATAAAAAAATATCGCTATGAAGGTGGCTTCTCCTAAGTTTAAGCCTAGATTTATTGGACCTTACAAGATTTTGGAGATTATTAATCCGGTCTCTTTTCGGTTGGCTCTTCCTGTCACATTTAAAATTCATAATGTGTTTCATAAGTCCTTGTTGAAGAGGTTTGTTGAACCAGTAGTTCCTGTGGTGGCACCTCCTGACCCTATATTGGTTGAAGGTAACATGGAATATGAGGTAGAGAAGATACTGGATTCCCTTCTGGCTAGACGGAGACTCCAGTATTTGGTTAAGTGGAAGGGTTATGGTCAGGAGGATAATTGCCTCTGATATTCATGCCTAAAGATTGGTGCATGCCTTTCATCGGGCTCACCCGGATCACCCTGGTGGCATGGATGAGGGTTCGGTGACCCCTCCTCAAGGGGGAGGTACTGTTGTGAGTACATTTTTCCCTTCACCATTGAGGTCTGAGGAACTCCCTCCTCTGGTGAAGGAATGTAGTGAGGCTGATTATCAAACACCTGGGCAGCTAGATGATGACTGGGTGACTGGAATTGAGGACTGGATATAAGGCTGCCGACGCCCTTCTTCCTGGCTGGTGATTTTCCTGCTGGATTCTTGGAGACCAGTCTGATTCCTGCATCTCAAAGCTAAGTTTTTCTGCTCTGCTTTGTACTCTTCAGTTTTGTTTTTGTTTTGCCTTGTTTTTTGGGAGTTCTGCCATCCCCGGCCGGGGGTGAGCTGAATTCCATTTTTGTCTCTGATCTGTTGATCTTTTGCTCTGTCTTCAGAATATACCTGAGTGCTGATATAGTCTTTTGAAGCCTAGCGACTTCAGGGCCTGTTTTTCCTATCAGTCGGTTGGCTCATTTTGATAGGGTTTTTGCGGATGGCAGACAGCAGCTTTCCTATCCTGTCCTATGTAGTTAGCTTGGGCCCCATCATTTGCTCAACCTATCTTTCTATCTGTGTTAGTGTTTTCATCTTGCTTCACCGTCATTATATGTTGGGGGCTGCCTATTGCTTTGGGGTCTGCTCTGGGGCAGTTTAGTTTTTCCCCTTTCTGTCTTTAGGCTATCTAGTTCTCCGGCTGTGATCGAGGGGTCTAGGGCACCGTAGGAACCCCCCACGGCTACTGCTAGTTGTTGTGATCATTCTGACCCCACAGGGTGGGATTTTGCGTGGAGCACCAGATTGAGGGAGATTATCAGTGGTCTTGTATGTCTTCCATTTTCTAATTATTGCTCCCACAGTTGATTTCTTCACGCCAAGCTGGTTGGCTATTGCAGATTCAGTCTTCCCAGCCTGGTGCAGGGCTACAATTTTGTTTCTGGTGTCCTTTCACAGCTCTTTGGTCTTCACCATAGTGGAGTTTGGAGTCAGACTGTTTGAGGGTGTGCACAGGTGTCTTTTTATACTGATAACAAGTTTAAACAGGTGCCATTACTACAGGTAATGAGTGGAGGAAAGAGGAGACTCTTAAAGAAGAAGTTACAGGTCTGTGAGAGCCAGAAATCTTGATTGCTTGTTTCTGACCAAATACTTATTTTCCACGATAATATGCAAATAAAATGAAAAAAAAACAGACAATGTGATTTTCTGGATTTTTTTTTCTCAGTTTGTCTCCCATAGTTGAGGTCTACCTATGATATAAATTACAGACGCCTCTCATCTTTTTAAGTGGTGGAACTTGCACTATTGCTGACTGACTAAATACTTTTTTTCCCCACTGTATACATAAAAAAAAAGGGGGAGGCGCCAAGAATAGTGGGGTGACACGTCAGCATGGATACATATACATGAATCATACAAAACAATAAAACTTTATTACAACCATATTAAAAACGATGTTTAAAATGCCATAAAAAGAGTGTTGGTATAAAAAACGTGATTAAAAAATAAAAAGACACGGGGGGATCACGAGGTAAAAGATTATAAAATGGCTCTTGAGTCCTGGGGTGGATTAGAACTTGCTTCAGAGGATATAACTCATGGTATTAGTCCACTATGCTACATGTGAAACTGGAAAGTAAAGAGAAAATGGTTAAAATCATGTGTAAATAGCTAAAAAGAATGGAGTTATAGCAGAGCCAGAAGAAGCAACCAGACACCAAGCATCAGCCTGTGCAAGACGCCTGGACCGACATTTTTGCTGAGCAGGAATCTCTGTGGCTGCAGAGAACATGGCTCGAGATTCCCCCTGTGCAGTGGGGGAAACTTGACGCCTAACATTACCCCCGTCTTAGGGCCCCCTCCCTCCTGCGCCTCGCTATGTTTAAAGGCCGCAATGAGCAGGGGAGCACAAATATTCTCCACAGGCTCCCAGGTCCTATCCTCTGGGCCATGACCCTTCTAGTCCACTAGATAATATTTTTTGCCCTGTACCACCTTACACCCCACAATGCTGGCCGTAATTAAGGAGTAATAGGGTCTGACCGGTGGAGTTGGCCACAGTGTTGTTCAAAGCGAACTCCACCCACGCCAGCAAGGATGCCCAGTCATCCTGCCTGACCGTGACAAAATGTTGCAGATATGTGACCAGGGTCTGGTTGGCCCTCTCTACCAACCCGTTCGTCTCGGGATGATAGGCTGAGGAGAGATTTAGCTCAATGCTGAGCAGGGTACACAGCTCTCTCCAGAACTGAGACGCAAACTGAGGACCCCGGTCACTGACAATCTTGTCTGGCATACCGTGCAGGAGGAAAATGTGCTTAATGAACAGCGCTGCCAGGCCCCGTGCAGAAGGTAACCGAGAGAGTGGTATCAGGTGCACCATCTTGGAGAAATGGTCGGTGAGAACCCAAACGACGGTGCTGCCCCTGGACACTTGGGCAGTCCCACCACAAAGTCCATACCGACCATCTCCCAGGGCCTGTCCGCTACCGGCAGGGGGTAAAGTAGCCCTGCAGGCCGCTGCTGAGGGGACTTATTCTGGGCGCAAGAGACGCACACCTAAATATAGTCCCTGATGTCACGGACCATATGCAGCCATCAGTACGTACTCGTCAGTAGCTCAGAGGTCCGTTTTGTCCCAAAATGTCCACCCACCCTGGACGAGTGAGTCCAAGAGAGGACCTCCAGTCGCAGACGGGCAGGGACAAACATCTTGCCCGGAGGGACTGACTCAAGGGCGACCAGAGCCACGGTCCTCAGGTTTTCAGATGGGACAATCAGTCGAGGCTCCTCCTCCTCCGATGACACCACGGAGCGAGAAAGAGCATCGGCGCGGACGTTCTTCTCCCCGGAGAGAAAATGTAGGGTAAAGTGGAACCGGGAGAAGAACAGGAACCAACTGGCCTGGCGACAGTTCAGACGCTGGGCTGTTTGCGAATACACCAAGTTCTTGTAGTCGGTGAACACCTGGAAAGGGTGGCGAGCCCCCTCCAGGTGGTGTCTCCACCCCAAAAAGGCCAACTTCATCGCTAGCAACTCCCTGCCCCGATTGGAATAATTCCTCTCCGACGGAGTGAAGGTCTTGGAGAAAAAGAAGCATGGCTGCTTCCGACCTTGCGTATCCTTCTGAAAAAGGACCGCTCCAGCACCGACGGAAGAGGCATCCACCTCCAGTATGAAGGGCTTATCTACATCGGGGAGATGTAGAATGGGAGCACTAGCAAAATGGGACTTAATGGAGGAGACGGCCTCGGAGACCTGCACCGACCACAACTTGGGATTTACGCCCTTCTTGTTGAGGGCCACCAAGGGGGCTACCAAAGTCGAGAAGTGGGGGATGAACTGGAGATAGTAGTTTATGAACCCCATAAAGTGCTGCACTGATTTGAGAGAATGGGGCTCCTGCCAATTCATCACCGCCTGTAGCTTGGCAGGATCCATAGCCAATCCCTGGACGAAGCTGATATAGCCCAAGAAAGGCAAGGACTCCTGCTCAAACACACACTTCTCCAACTTGGCATAGAGGTCGAAAACTTTGTGAACATCTCTCCGGTGGGAGTCGATATCTGGAGAGCAGACGAGAATATCATCCGGATAGACTACTACCGAGGTGGTAGGCATATCCCGGACGATATCATTCACAATGTCTTGGAAGACCGCCGGGTCATTACAGAGCCCGAAGGGCATCACCAGGTATTCATAGTGCCCGTCCCTGGGGTTAAATGCTGTCTTCCATTCGTCCCCCTCGCGGATGCAAATCAGGTTGTAAGCCCCCCGCAGATCGAGTTTGGTAAACACTACTCTCGTTCCCCGTAGCCTATCAAACAGCTCCGATATCAAGGGCAGAGGGTATTTATTCTTAACGGTGATAGCGTTAAGACCCCTGTAATCTATGCAGGGATGTAGTTCTCCGTTCTTCTTCTGGACGAAGAAGAATCCCGCCCCAGCAGGTGACACCGACTTCCTAATGAACCCCCTTGCCAGATTCTCCCTGATATATAGAGACATGGCCTCTGTCTCCAGGAGAGAAAGGGATAGACTCGACCCCGAGGAGGCTCAGCACCAGGCAAGAGGTCAATAGGACAGTCGTAGGGGAGATAGGGCGGAAGAGTGTCCGCCGCTCTTTTGGAGAACACGTCTAAATACTGTTGAAAGTGTTTGGGGAGAGAGGAAAGATATGCGGGGACTTCAATGGAAGCAACCTGAACGCACTCCCTCTGACATCTACCCTCACAAGCTTTACCCCAACTGAGAATCCTCCCCGAGGACCACTCAATATGGGGAGAGTGGAACCATAACCAGGGAACCCCCTAAGAGGACCTGATAAATACCCTCGGGCATGACGAGGAGGGATATCGTCTCCTGATGAGACGGAGGCACCAAGAGTATCAACAGGGCAGTCTGGTGGGTAATTTGATAGGGTAGAGTCGCGCCGTTCACCACCCTGACAGTGACTAGCTTGGCCATCATAATCAGGGGTATTGCGTGTTGTTGAGCAAAGGCTGAAGACATGAAATTGCCTTCCGTTCCGGAGTCCACTCAAACCTCCACCGCCAATGTGGAAGAACCAGCCTCCAGTGTTCCTTTAAAGGTCAGCTTGGAGGAAAACGCCGCTGATTCTAGTGAACCCCCTTCTATGACCACTAGAGGCAAACGTTTTCCTGACTGCTGTGGGCACCAGTTGGCAAGGTGACCAGACTGCCAGCAAACAGGACAGACCACAGGTACTCGAGCGGACCGGGACCTGGATCCCGCAGAAGAAGACCCCATGGTCCCTTAGGCTCGGACGCCCGATCGGGAGATCCCAGAGGTTTGGCAAAACTAGGTGCTAACCTAAACCTCTGCCTACGCTGGGACCGCTCCAACCTTCGCTTGGTAAAGCGAAGTTCAATATGGGTGGAGACGGTAATGAGCTCCTCCAGTGTGGCGGGAACCTCCCTGGTGGCCAGGGCGTCCTTCACATGGTCAGCCAAACCTCTCCAGAACACCAGTATGAGGACCTTATCTGGCCATTCTAACTCAGAGGAAAGCGTCCTGAACTGGATGGCGAAGTTGCTGACCAAGGACGAGCCCTGCGATAATGCCAGCAGCCGGAGCTTGGTGTCATGGGTGATTTGAGCTCCCAAGAAGACCTGCTTTAGAGTGGCCAATAACAGAGTGGCACTCTGCACCACATGATCACCACGCTCCCACAGCGGTGTGGCCCACTCCAAAGCCCTGCCCGACAAGAGGGAAATGATAAATCCCACCTTAGCCCGCTCAGAGGGGAATTGTGCAGCCAGCAACTCTACTTTAGCTGTATAGCGCACTGCCACATGAAACCCCTACATGATACACTATCGCCCGAGAACTTCTCGGGCAGCGGAAGGTGGGACAAAGTCGGGGCAGGGATGGCAGTGGACACATGGGAGATAGCCTCAGTGGCTGCCTGCAGCGTGACCGTGGTTATATCCGCAGCTGAGGTTGGATGCTCAAGGGCCACCAACCTGCCCTCCAGCTGCCGGATGGACGCAATAAGTCGCTGTTCGTCCGCCATTAGAGCCAGACCCTGGTGCTAGTATAATGTTAGGGTTGCAGATCGCACTAAATATAAAATATAATAAAGTGCGATCGCATCCCGGAGTCCAATGTGCAGAGATGACAAACTGCTGCTCAGTAATGGTGGATGCCAGCTGAACACTGGCGGAGTGACCGCAGATCTGGTGTGCACAGGAGCGAACTCTGTTACAGCACAGAGCCGCAGAAAGAGATGCCGAAGCCTGTTACCTCACAGGCTACGGCTAAAGGAACCGCTACAGCAGCGCCAGGGATTAACCCTAGAGAAACGCTGTGCCCTGTTAGCAAACACAGGGCGCAGCTGACAGTGGTGTTACCGCACTGCATGTATACAGCGCCGCCCTGGCGGATGCCACTAACCAGCTCAAGCTTAGCGCTGGAAAGTGCAATAACTGTGCACGGCACCGCTGAGACGGACACTGCGGCGTATGCGGTACAGAGGCGTCTCGTGCAGAGGACACTTTCTGGCTGAGCGTGTAATAGGTGCTGGGAGCACTGCGGCGCTATGCAGTGTCACTGCTTGGCGCTGACTCAAGACCCTAAACCCTACGTATCAAAGGGAAGGGGTTTCTTAATGAGTCATTCAGCGGTTCACAAGCATCCATCATCACACACAACACTATCCATAACTGTCTATACTAGTGCATGGCCGAGCGGCCAAGCGGCCATGCGGCTCTTTTATAGCAGCATCCTTCCGGGACCTTCCCAGTAGTGGACCAATCCGAGCAGGAACGGGACCTGCGCATGTGACCTCCGGCCTCCAATGAGAGGTCGTCCCATGGGCATGCTCAGTACCCAAGAGACAGGACTTAGTCCCAGAAGCGTCTACTTGCTGCTGACTCAAGGATGGAGTTATAGCAGAGCCAGAGGAGGCAACCAGATGCCTAGCATCAGCCTGGGCAAGACGCCTGGACCAACGTCTTTGCTGAGCTGGAATCTCTGTGGCTGCAGAGGACATGGCATGAGATTCCCCCTGTGCAGTGGGGGAAACTCGATGCCTAACATTTGTGGGTTTTTCTTTGCATCCTGAACAATTTTCCTGGCAGTTGTGGATGAAATTTTTGTTGGTCTAACTGACCGTGGTTTTGTTTTTACAGAGCCTCTGATTTTCCATTTGTTAATCACAGTTTGAACGCTGCAGACTGGCATTATCAATTCCTTGGATTTTTTTTGTATCCCTTTCCTGTTTTATACAGTTCAACTACCTTTTCCCGTAGATCAGTTCACAATTCTTTTGCTTTCCCCATGACTCACAATCAAGAAATGTCAGTGGCTGGATGCAAGATGAAAAAGTTTGTCTGGATCCCAGAAACTTACTCAGCTTTTATGCACACACACTTATTTCAAGCAAACAGGTCACAGGTGAGGATGTTACCTTTATTAGCCATTCAAACCCATTTGTGTCAACTTCTGTGCATGTTATCAGACCAAAATCACCAGGGTATGTGAACTTTTGATCGGGGTCATTTGAATGTTTTGGGTTGTCATTATGATTTAAAAAGAGAAAACACAGTAATTTGACAGTAAATGGCTTCACCCAACCACTAACCATGAGTGGAGAAAAAGTTTTGGTGTTATCATTCATACTCTCTGCAAAAAGGCCAAGAAAGCAAAACTTCTGCCGAGGTATATAAACATTTGTGCACAACTGTATACTGAGGTTTGTGCAAAGTGAACTTGACATTATTAAATGTCTATACTTATCAAGTTCGTCACAAGTTCACACCTATATGATCTGTATACAGTAATATGCCTTCCTTTGAGGGTGTACGCATAAAAATCAAGACACCAGATTGACAAAGTAATTTTTCACATCAAATAAATGACTAATTCACATTTTATTGCAGATGCAGCAATCCATGGCTTTTTGCCTTTGGGTTATTGGATTTTTATTAAATTCAGTAATTGTACATGGATGTGTGACACTTTATTATATTATTTTCAATTATAATATCCACTTTGTAAAAGTTTGAATTCAATTATCTACAATTTATACACACAGGGCAATGGGCTAATTAGAATGCTGATGATGTAAAATCACATAATGCAAAATAATAATAATTAATCTTGTTTTGAGCACCGGCCTGCTGACAGCTCCAACTCAGATGGGTGGAGGGGATCATATTGCATGATGTTCCTGATTTACAGAAATATTAGGTACACTAAATAGATAACTGAAACCATCTCATACATATTATAACAGACATGACTTTACAAAGACATACTCGTAAGAGTCTAGGTGTTTAAATAAAATGTAGATTCATTCATTCATAAACAGTGACCCAGCGCCATATTAATGCTTATGGCTTTATAATGGAACGTCATAAAAGCTCTAGGAGATGTAATGTGTAGGTGGTCTAATACTTTATTCATATACAGGCAGTCTGCTGCTTATGAACTATATAGGTTCTGTAACTATGTTCTCATTCCAAATATGTATATAAGTTCGAACAGGACAGATGAAAATACCCTAAAACCTTATACTCCCCTCACTGTTGACCGCTGTGGCTGCGCCACTGCTTACTGTCCGCTCTTTTTCTTTCCATCATCCCGCATTGTTCGGCTTCTTCACAGAGGCGTAACTAGGCTTTCTGGCACCCGGGGCAAGAATTTGGTTTGGCGCCCCCCCCCCCAAGTACATATGCGACTTGCACACTTAGCCATGTACCCACGAGCTGCTCTCCCTAATGCTCTCAATGTTCAGTAAAAAACTGAAAGCAGAAAGAGAAGCTCGTTGTCACAAGACCATAACTATGAAATCGCGTATGAGTGAAGTGTCCATGTGATGACTACTGGAACCTGCAGAGCTGAATCCTGACATTGCAGCTTCTGAATTCTCACAACCAATGCACTGCACACTTTTAGGATTCTCCCTTGCCGATGTACAGTCATGTCAGCACAAGTATGTGATTTATATACTTCTGGCCACATTCCGACTAGACGTGCCCGGCCTCGCTGTGTTCATTATCATTGAGTGAGGCCACACAAGTCAAGTGAGCACGTGATCGCATATATGTAAATTACTCGCATGAGAGAATCCTAACAGCGTTCAGTGAGCACTGTGAGAATTCAGAAGTCTGCAGTCACAGAGAATGTCTGCAGACTCAGCACAAACCTGAACAACCCCTTTAATGTTCCTAACATAAATAAAAACATGAGAATAAGTCAGTATCACAAATAATTACATCCAGGTACCTTATAGATGATGTCGTCTCTGGAGTCGTTCTCCTTTTTTTCTTCTTGTCCAGACTCCATGATGAGTTTTCTCATCCACAGCCGTCTCTGCAGACTTCCATCTTCTCCGGTTTTCTGCAGCAAATCTCCACACGATGCACTTAAAGATAGAAGTGTCATTATAATGCTCCTAAATAAAATTATCTGCAATATACTGTTGCCTCACACTAGTCCTCTCCTTCCTCATACTGTCTCCTCTAACATCCCTCTGTTCACCATACTGTCTCCTCATATATTTACCCCCTCACTCTCTATAGTGTTTGCTCACACATACCCCTGACTCCCCATACTGTGTCTGCACACGTCCCATCACCCTCACTCCCATACTGTGTCCACTTACATTTTTCCCATCGCTACTCATACTGTGTCCACATACATTTACCCGTTCGCACCCCTTACTGTCTGCACCCATCCCGCATACTGTTTCCTCATACATGACCTCATACATACATACTTTTCATTTTGTGTCCTCAAATCTCCCCACACACATTAAATCCCATCCCCACTCCAAATCCCCCATCCCCAGTCCCCCACACACATTAAGTACCCCCATCCCCACTCCAAATCCCCCCACGCACATTAAATCCCCCATCCCCACTCCAAATCCCTCACACACATTAAATAACCCCCATCCACACTCCAAATCCCCCTACTCATTAAGTATCCCCCATCCCCACTCAATAACCCCCCGTCCCTACTCCCAAATTCCCACCACACATTATGTACCCCCCACTCATTATGTACCCCCCACTCATTATGTACCCCCCACTCATAATGTACCCCCACTCCAAATCCCCCACACACATTAAAGCCCATCCCCACTCATTAACCCCCATCCCCACTCATAAACCCGCCACACATTAACCCCCCACTCATTAACCCCCATCCCCACTCATTAACCCTCCACTCATTAACCCCCAACACATTAACCCCCATCCCCACTCATTAACCCCCCACACATTAACCCCCATTCCCACACATTAACCCCCATCCCCACATTAACATAGTAACATAGTTTTGAAGGCTGAAGGAAGACCTTATGTCCATCTAATTCAGCCTATTTTTAGTGCAGCTGTTCTGCATTGTTGATCCTGGTGAAGGCAAAAAACCCAGAGTAGAAGCCAATTTTCTCCATAGGGAAAAAAATTCCTTCCCCTAAGCTGGGTCAATCATCTACCTATAATATTATGCTATTCGTAACCTTCTATACTGTTACTCACAAGAAAAGCATCCATTCCTTTCTTAAGTTCATTCAGTGAGTTGGCCATCACCACTTCCTCAGGAAGAGAATTCCAGAGCCTCACTGCTCTTACCGTGAAGAACCTCTTCTATGCTGGTGCAGAAATTGTCTTTCCTCCAAATGAAGAGAACGCCCCCTTGTTCTTGTCACAGTCCTTGGTACAAACAGTTCATTGGAGAGATCTCTGTATTGCCCTGTGATATACTTGTACATCCCCACATTAACCCCCATCTCCACTCATTAACCCCTCACTCATTAACACCCATCCCCACATTAACCCCATCTCCACTCATTAACCCCCCCATCTCCCATCTTCGGTGGTTCTTCAGCTCCACATTGGAGCACACTTACCACCAGCATTCGCTCTGGGCGCCGGGGAGTGACGTCAGCAGCGTGATCACATGACCTGATCATGCTGCTGATGTCGCTCTGACCCGGCGGTCAGAGCTTCAATTGTACTGGCGTCTGTACAGACACCAGTACAATTGCTGCCTGGGAGCCAGCGCGGCCTCCTTCTCTGTGCCGGCTGTCAGCTTGACAGCCGTCACAGAGAACAGCCGACTCACAGGACGGGGAGCGGCAGAACGCAGCCACCGGGGGAGACACTGCAGACCGCTGCATTAGGCGACCCAACTGCGCCCCCCTGCTGGCTGCGCCCGGGGCAATTGCCCTGGCTGCCTCCCCCTGGATATGCCTCTGCTTCTTCACTACAGACAAGACTTCTGACCACTTCCAGGCCTTAGAGGTCACTGCCTGTCGTAAGGTCGCGAGGTCAATGTCGTAACCTTATGATGCAGAGTGACTTCTGGGGCCTGGACACAGCTGGAAGTCTTGGAGATGAGGCACATGATGGTGGAAAGGAGAGGACTGGACGGTGGGGAACCAGGTAGTCAGAGAGGTGAGTATTATATATATATATTTTAAACCAATACTCACTACTCCGGTGGCAACGCACCTCTCATTCCAACCATCTAGTTTCCATCATTGGGTGACTACTAGAGATGAGCAACTTTGCCTTTTTTAGGGTCGAGTCGGGTTTCATGAAACCCGACTTTTTCAAAGGTCGAGTCGAACGAAATCGGCCGACTATAGGGAAAAGTCGAAGGTCCGACTGAAACACAGTGGAGGACAGTAAACACACCTACAATGCCCATTTCAATGCCAACATCAATTCCTATTACTTAAGCTTGTCAACCTTAATTTACTTTATAATAATAGTTACGCATTGAAAACTGGGGGTTATTTGGCTAAAGTTGTGGGAGGGGGTAGGGTTGGCTCCAGGTTTTCGTGTGCCCCGGGCCAAAGAGTGTCAGTGTGCCCCTTTAACACATACCACAGTTCATAATGCTCCGATACGGCACAGAAACCACAGAAATATAGGTATAGTACAATGAAAAATACTTCACTTCTTACATGACATGACTGATATCTATTTTAAATTCTACAATAGCTCAAAAAACGGACAGTATATTACTCCATACAGTATTATGGCCACCACATGGTCCGCCATGCAGAATAATGAGCCCCATATATTTCTCCATACAGAATAATTGGTCCCGTAAAATGTTCCATACAGTATATGATGAGCTCCACATAATGCTACAGTATATGATGGTCTAAATGGATGATGTTCCAGTGTGTTATGGGCCCAGATAATGCTCCATATATAATGGGCCCCATTTCTAATGCACCAGTGTATAATGGGCCCCATAGATGCTGCTCCAGTGTCTGATCTGCCCCATTTAGAATGCTCCAGTATATGATGGGCCCCGTGGATGATCCTCCAGTGTCTTATGGGCCCAAATAATGCTCCATATATAATGAGCCCTATTTCTAATGCTCCAGTGTATAATGGGCTCTGTAAATGCTGCTCCAGTGTCTGATGTCCCCCATTTGGATTGCTCCAGTATATGATGAGCCTCATGGATGATGCTCCAGTGTCTTATGGGCCCAAATAATGCTCCATATATAATGTGCCCCATTTAGAATGAACCCAGTCATGGTATGTGAAAAGAGCTCCATGGAGTAATCTGAAGTGTGGGCTGCCGCATCCTTCATTTTTGGTGTGGGTGAAGGATCCAAGGAAAGGGGTTGCTCCTGACCAGAAGCCTGCACTGACGACTCAGTGCTTGCATTTTTTGAAACTTCAGAAGAGGAGGCGATAGAGCTGGAGGCTGTTTCAGCAATGTAAGGCAAAACCAGTTCCTGATGCTGCGGCTTTAAAAGCAGTTTACCTACTCTCAGAAAAGGGAGCCTTACAGGCCTTCCGGAGCCAGACCATGACGCAGGCTCAACACCTCCTGCCTTAGCTGCTATTGTGCTTTTGGCACTGCCAGCAGATGCACCACCATCAGTACCAGCTGGCCCCCCACGCCAACGTCCGCGGCCTCTTCCGCCATACTTACTAATTTTTGTGAAAATGTGCCAAAAATATCAGCAGATATATGGTACTGTATCAGAAGCGTACAGCTCAATACAGTCTAGAGATAATTGTAAATCTCCGTATATATTTCATGAGTCATACACAGACGCTCACAGGCTCAGTATGGATTACACAATAATATAAAAAGTTGAAAAAGGGTACAGTATCACCAGATACAAGGTATATATAGCATAGTTTAAACATTCTGAATGTCCGTATATATTTCAGGAGGCAGACACAAACGCTCTCAGGCCCAGTATGGATTAGACAAGAATATAAAAAGCAGTAAATGGGTAATGTATCACAAGTGTACAGCTGTATACAGTTTTGGTGAAATCTTAAATCTCCAAATATATTTCCAGAGTAACAGACAGACGTTCACAGGCTCATTATGGATTACACCAGACTCAAAATAGCAAAAAAGGGTACTGTATCAGAAGCATAGAGCTGTATACAGTGTTCGGCAAATTTGAAATCTCAGTATATATTTCCGGAGTCACCCTCAGACGCTCACTCAGTCTGGATTTGACTATAATACAAAATGTTGAAAAAAAGGTACTGGATAACAAGATAGCAAGTATGTATATTATAGGGTACAATTTAAATCTCTGTATAGATATTCCTGTAGTCACCCTCAGATGCTCACTCAGTATGGATTTGACCGTAATACTAAATGTCGAACAAAGGTACTGTATAACAAGATAGAAGCTGTATATAGTATAGGGTAAAATTGTTATCTCCGTATATATAGAAGGAGGAAACCATACACGCTCACTCAGTATGGATTATACCATAATAAAAAATTTAGAACAAAGGTACTGTATCAGCAGATACCAGGTGTATCCAGTCTAGGGGTAATGATAAATTTCCATCTATATTTCCAGAGTCAGACACAGACACTCACAGGCTCAGTATGGATTACACCAGAATATAAAAAGTAGAAAAAGGGAAATGTATTCGAAGCGTACACCAGTATACATTGTTGGGGTACTTTTAAATCTTTGTATATATTTCAGTCTCAGTAAGCCAGTCCAGACTCTCCGCTACTGGAAACTAGATGGCTACAAGTACAGACGGAAAGTCGAGTATTTGCAGAAATTTGGGAATTACTAATCAGGGGAAAACCTCCCGGTAGATTTCACAGAGGCGATGCTGACCCTCAATTACTTTGTCTGTGGAGAAAGCAAAAATGGTTATTTGTGAAGAAAGGATTGCTGTATCGCAGTAGCGTGGATCCCATCACCATTACTCGTCTCCATCAAATTGTGATCACAGGGAGAGATTTAGACATGGTCCTCACTGCCTATCATGATGTGTCTGGGCACTTTGGAGTGCAAAAGACAGAAGCCACAGGCCATAGGCGATTCTATTGGATTGGCATGAGAGGAGACATTGAAAAAGGGTGGCAGGAATATCACACGTCTGTGACTAGGAAAACTGTGAAAGCTGATCATAAAGCACCACTGCATCCGATTGTGAGTTGACGTCCATTGCAAATTGTAGCCATTGATCATCTGAAGATAGAGGCCAGCAGGACAGGCCATAGCTACCTCTTAACCATCATCGATCAGTTCACCAAATTTGTAGTGGCCGTCCCTGTGAAGGATTTAACTGCCCAGACTACACAGCGGTGGAGCTGGGAGAGTTAAGTATTACAACTTGCAAGTGCTGTGGCCATGAGCAAGCGGGGGGGCCCACTTGTGGGCGACGGTACTGGCACAGGGCCCCTCATAGTACACCGGTGTGTCTGACGGCGAGTGGGCTCCCCCCACCGTCAAAGACACTGTATTGTACTATGAGGGGCCCTGTGCCAGTGCTGTCGGCCAAGAGTGGGCCCACCCACCTGTTCAGAGCAACGGCACTTGCCCGGGTGCGCCAGGTGGTGACCCCAGCCCTCGGGGGGGCAGCCCTGTTAGGGAGGTTTAAAAAATGGCATATGTTGATGTGTAGGCTGTACATTCAGCAGCTGCAAATGGAGGAATTTGACAAGTCCGAGGACAAAAGCGAGCCAAATTTCTGGCAACCTATGTGTCATCAGGGGAAGGTGGGACAAAATCCTTTGAAACCCATGCATGGTTCATTTTAATGAAGTTTAGATCATCAACATTTTGGGTCGACAGACGGGTCCTTTTTTCTGTCAGGATTGATCCAGCAGCACTGAAGACTCTTTCCGATAGCACACTAGCAGCAGGGCAAGCGAGCTCCTGTAAGGCATATTGTGCCAATTCAGGCCAGGTGTCCAGTTTACAGGCCAATAGTCAAAGGGGAATGACCTGTGAGGGAGAACATCGATATGGGAGGAGAAGTAGTTTGTAACCATAGTTGACAACTGCTGTCTCCTGTCACTTGCAATTGATGCAGTATTACCAGTTGTGTTAGCAGTACTTGAGAAATCAGTCCACAACATGGTCATGAAACCCCTGTCTCCATCGCCACTTCGGCTGTGTGCACCACGAACACCTCTTCCATTTTGCCCACTTCGGCTCGTGGGAGAACCATCACCGCTGCTGTGTGCTGGGAATGCCTCAAATAAACGGTTTACCAGAGTTGCTTGTTTGTTACCCAATATTATCTGTAGGTTCTCCTGTGGCATGATTTTGTGTAATTTGCCTTTATAGCGTGGATCGAGGATGCTGGCCAACCAGTAGTCGTCATCCTTCATCATTTTGGCAATGCGGGGGTCCATTTTTAGGATCTGCAAGGCATAATCACACATGTGGGCCAATGTTCCAGGTGTCAATGATGCACTGGCAGTGGTGGGTGGAGGAGCAGTTTCTGGCAAATCCACATCCCTCCTGTCAAGCACAAACCCTGTACCTGACCTTGCCACGCCAACATTTTCTCTGGCCCCCAGAGAAGCATCCTCCTCCCCAAAATAATCATCCCCCTCATCCTCCTCCTCCTCTTCCTCTTCTTCCTCCACCTCGTCCAGGACAGTTCCCGGACCAGACAATGGCTGACTGTCATCAAGGCTTGAGAGCTGAATATGGGGGAACTAGCGGTGGACCGGACAGACTGAGAGGGAGTTGGTGATGGTGATGGTGTTGGTGGTGATGGCCTAGATTCAGTGTTTCGTTGCAAAACCATTGTGATTCCCTGACTGCTTTGGCCTTGCGACGACACCTCAACATTTGTTGCTGGTGGTGTGCTTACCGGTGGTGGTCTTACAGTGGGGGAAGCGATGGAGCGTTGCTAGCTACCGTCAGTCGGAGCAGGTGCACATGTGGTACCTGAGGTTTTGTAGTCCGTCCACGCTTGCAAGTGCATGGTGGTTAAATGTCTAAGCATGCAACTGGTATTCAAATTTCTGAGATTTTTCCCTCGGCTAAAGGTCCTTCCGCACTTCTTACAGATAACCTTTGCCTCATCAGTAGGATTTTGGACAAAGAAGTACCACACTGCACTCTTCCTACTATGGTATAAATTTTCAGGGCTTGCACGCTGTGCTAATTTGACCGTGTGGCCAAGCTGTCCTGCACCTCTTTTGGTTTTTGTTCCACGTTTTTGGACAGCTACGGGCCTGCCAGATAACCGCTGCTGCAATGTCGATGCCTGCTGCAGATCCTTCTCCTCATCTGAGCTATTGCCAGCGGCACCCTCTTCCCCCAATGGATGCTAATCCGGGTCAACAACTGGGTCATCAATCACCTCCTCTTCAATTTCATCTGCACCTTCCTCTGTGTCACCGTGTAAGGTGGTATAGTATGCGGGAAGGGGCACCTGAGTTTCATCAGGGTCAGATTCTGGCTCAGTAAACTACGAGGGCAATGTAGTGCTGTGGGTCAATGTACCAGCAGAATCATCTAGCAGTGGCTGTGCATCAGTGCACTCCATGTCAGATTCATCTTGGACTGGGGAATTCAGGATTTGACTTGATAACCCAGGCATGGTATGTGAAAAGAGCTCCATGGAGTGATCTGAAGTGTGGGCTGCTGCATCCTTCACTTTTGGTGGGGGTGAAGGACACAAGGAATGGTGTTTTTCCTGACCAGAACCCTGCACTGATGACTCAGTGCTTGCAGGTTTTGAAAGTTCAGAAGAGGAGGCAATAGAGCTGGTGGCTGTTTTGGCAATGCAAGCCAAAACCTGTTCCTGATGCTCCGGCTTTAATCCTACTCCCAGAAAAGGGAACCTTACAGGCCTTCTTGTGCCAGATGATGACGCAGGCTCAACACCTCCTGCCTTAGCTGCTATTGTGCTTTTGGCATAACCAGCAGATGCACCACCACCACCATCAGTACCAGATGCCCCCCACCCACATTCGTGGCCTCTTCCACCATACTTCCTCATGTTTGTGAAAATGTAACAAAAATACCAGCAGATTTATGGTACTGTACGAGGAGTGTACAGCTGTATAAGGTGTAGGTAAAAATTTAAATCTCCGTATATATTTCCTTAGTCACAGATGCTCTCCCAGTATGTATTTGACCGTAATCCAACCAGCAGATATACGGTACTGTATCAGAAGCGGACAGCTCTATATGGTGTAAGTATGGAAAAATGAAAATCTCCATCTATTTTTTTACGGAGTCACACCCAGATAGCATGTATTTGTCCGTGATACCAGCCGGTACACTGTAGTGTGTGAGGAGCGTACAGCTCTATACGGTGTATGTATGGAAAATTTTAAATCTCCGTCTATTTTTTTACGGAGTCACACACTCGCTGCCTCTGTATAGATTTGACCATAAGACTAACGCCAGATATACGATACTGTTTGAGAAGCGGACAGCTCTATACGATGTATGTATGGAAAATTTTAAATCTCCGTCTATTTTTTTACGGAGTCACACACTCGCTGCCTCTGTATAGATTTGACCATAAGACAAACGCCAGATATACGATACTGTTTGAGAAGCGGACAGCTCTATACGGTGTATGGAGAAATGGAAATGTCCATCTATGTATTTACAGACTCAAACACACACGCTCTGTCTCTGTATAGATTGGACCGAAATCCAAACAGCAGATATACAATACTGTTTGAGAAGCGGACAGCTGTATATGGTGTATGTATGGAAAATTTTCAATCTCCGTCTGTTTTTTTATGGAGTCAAACACAGATAGCATGTATTTGTCCGTGATACCAGCCGGTACACGGTAGTGTGTGAGGAGCATACAGCTCTATACAGTGTATGTATGGAAAAATGAAAATCTACGTCTATTTTTTTCCGTAGTCACACACCGATGCTGTCTCAGTATGGATTTTACCGTAATCTATACAGCAGATAGATGGTACTGTATCAGAAGCGGACAGCTCTATACGGTGTATGTATGGAAAAATGAAAATCTCCGTCTATCTTTTTACAGAGTCACACACAGATAGCATGTATTTTTCCGTGATACCAGCCGGTACACGGTAGTGTGTGAGGAGCGTACAGCTCTATATGGTGTATGTATGGAAATTTTTAAATCTCCGTCTATTTTTTTCGGAGTCACACGAACATGCTGTCTCTGTATAGATTTAACCGTATTCAAACAGCAGATATACAATACTGTTTGACAAGCGGACAGCTCTATACGGTGTATGTATGGAAAATTTTAAATCTCCATCTTTTTTTACAGAGTCACACATGCTGTTTCTGTATAGCTTTGACCGGTACCAAACAGCAGATATACGATACTGTTCGACAAGTGGACAGCTCTATATGGTGTATGTATGGAAAATTTTAAATCTCCATCTTTTTTTACGGAGTCACACACACGCTGTCTCTGTATAGCTTTGACCGTAATCAAACAGCAGATATACGATACTGTTTGACAAGCGGACAGCTCTATACGATGTATGTATGGAAAATTTTACATCTCCGTCTATTTTTTTATGGAGTCACACACACGCTGTCTCTGTATAGATTTGACCATTATCAAACAGCAGATATACGATACTGTTTGACAAGTGGACAGCTCTATATGGTGTATGTATGGAAAATTTTAAATCTCCATCTATTTTTTTATGGAGTCAAACACAGATAGCACGTATATGTCCGTGATACCAGCTGGACAGCGGACAGCTCTATATGGTGTATGGAAAAATTGAAATGTCCATATATGTATTTACGGAGTCTCAAACACACACGCTGTCTCTGTATAGATTTGACCGCAATACAAACAGCAGATATACAATACTGTTTGAGAAGCGGACAGCTCTATATGGTATATGTATGGAAAATTTAAAATCTCCGTCTATTTTTTTACGGAGTCACACACAGATAGCATGTATATGTCCGTGATACCAGCTGGTACACGGTAGTGTGTGAAGAGCGTACACCTCTATACGGTGTGTGAAAAAAGGAACGCTCTGTAACTGTGCAGAAAATCAGAATAAAAGTTTTTTTGCTTTTAAAAAAGCAGTCTGCACAGCAGTTTGCACACAGCAATGCAGCTATCAGGTAGTCTTATAAGGCAGCCTAATAACCACCAGCGCTGCTGCACACACAAAAATCCTCCCCTGTCACTGCACACTAACTGTACAGTTGAAATCGCTATCAGAAGAAGCACAGTTTTGTTGCCTAACGCTCTCCCTATTGAGAATCAGTGGCAGCAACCTCTCCCTATGCTAAGATTGGCAGAAGTAAAATGGCAGTCGGCAGTCAGGGCTTTTATAGCCGCTGTGACGCCACACAAAGCAAGCCAATCACAAGAATGCCCTTCTCTAAGATGGTGGTGGCTGCAGCCGATGTCATCGCGTTGCCCATAGTGTGCGTCCTTGATGATTGGCTGAGAAAAGGCGCTGGAAGCATTATGGGAAACGTGACTTTGGTGCGCCGGTCGGCGACCTCATGGCCGACCTCACGTTATGGTCGGGTTTCGATCAGCGAAACCCGACTTTAGCAAAAGTCGGCAACTTATGAATTTGACCAACCCGTTTCGCTCAACTCTAGTGACTACTCTTCACTACAGGCCAGGAATTCCATCTGCATCCAGGCTGGAGCTCACTGCATATCATAAGGTTGCGATGGCAATGCAACTTTTTGATGTGCAGTGAGCTCAGTTAGATGAGGATTGGATTGTAACTGGAGAGGTCAGTTGTATTAGGTTTTTTTTTTTTTTTAACATCTGACGTTTGCAACTAGAGGTCGTAGTAAAGTCAGATCTTTGAAACTCAGGGACTTCTTGTAGTGTCTTTCACTTTATGCCTATCTAGTTGGATATGCCGCAGTTCTTAAATTCTAGGTATACACTGGGAAACCCTTATGATTATAAGCGAGTGCATCTCTCTCAGCTCAAATTGAGGATAGTATATATTGCTAGTAAAAAAAAGTTTTTTTTCCAATCAAACTCACTCTCTTTTTTAAAATATATTTTAATTAAATTAGATAGTGTCTTACACAGGCTATTTGTATTATTTGTTTGCAGTAGTCAACCATTCTTATCCCCTATTCATTTTTGTAATTTGGGCCCTAATGAACCTAAGTTAATGTTCTTCTTATGCTCTAGACATACTTTTCCCATCTATATAGAGGTGGAGGACCTTGGTTCTCTTTACAGCAATGTCGCTGTAAATGAGATTAAATTCATGCTTTATTGTAGAAAGGCAATGTTCCCTTTTTTAAGAAATTCTTTGCAATATTTTTATGCTAATGGCCTGCAAGTACAGTGGGGTTGGCACTGCACATACCGCTCTCCTGCATCTCTCCTTCTTTCTCAGCCCACTGCCAGCCTCCGGTCATTGACTGACAAACTGACTGTCTGACTGATATATTAACCTGCTGATATAGGTTTAGTCTGCAGGTTATCAGAGTTATGAAGGTGCTCAGCTGCAGTACTGAAAGTGCAGCACTCAGGGGAAAATTAACTTTATTTCTCCCTGGAGCTGCTGGCTTTCAGTCATACTGTACATGCGTGCCAGTGCAGCTATAGTGACCGCTCGCAGCATTGGCGGACACAGATAGATAAGGACCTCTGTGCAAGAACAATATACGAGCCCTTTCCAGACCAAGAGCTCCTAAAAATGCAAAATTACACTTTCTTGGAGGTAGAAATGGGCCCCCTTATCTCTTAGGCCCCTGTGCGGCCGCACAGGTTGCACCAATGGTATGTCCGCCCCTGGCTCGCAGTAGTGTGAACAGTGGCTGTAAGCGCGTGTTGGAACTTTGACTGACAGCCTGCTCAGCAGTGCATCAGTGCTGTTTGGGCTCGTTCACATGAGTATATAAATGGGACGAGTGCAATAAGAGAAAACATCGCATTGCACTCTGACCAATGTTATTCAGTGAGGCAATGCTCATCTGTGATTTTTTCCTCAGCTCTAAGGCTAAGTGCACACGTACCGGAACTCTCGCGGAAATTACCGCAAGAATTCCGAAATTCCAGTCCGCGGGAAAATTGCATTTTAAATTCCCGCGATTTTCCCACGGAAAAACTAGCATTTTGCAAGCGTAATTAGCTTGCAAAATGCTAGCGTTCTCCAAGCGATCTGTAGCATCGCTGGGAGAACTGATTGACAGGTTGGTCACACTCGTCAAACACAGTGTTTGACGAGTGTGACCAACTTTTTACTACTGAGGCCGCCTATGCAGCATCAGTAGTAAAAGATAAAATGTAAAAAAAAATAAAAAATAGTGTTATTCTCACCCTCCGACGTCCCGCGCATCCGTTCCCAGTAATCCTTTGCGAAAATGCCCGCGATGACGTCCGTTCTCGCGGGATCGCGATGTCTCGCGGTAATTCGCGATGACGTCGCGCGAATGACCACGAGACTTCGCGATCCCGCGAGAACGGACGCCATCGCGGGCATTTTCGCAAAGGACTACTGGGAACGGGAGTGTGAAGAGAAGCGGAAAGACTGCGCGGGACGTCGGAGGGTGAGAATAACAATATTTTTTATTTTTAAATTCTATTTTTTACAGGGGTATGGTACCCACAGCCCGGAGGACAGTCTCCTCTCCTCCAGACCGTGGGTACCATCCGCAATTGTTCTGCTTACTTTCCGCATGGTGTGCACAGCCACATGTGGAAAGTAAGCGGAACAATGCATTCCTATGGGTGCGGGATCGCCGCGATTCCGCAAATTAATGAGCATGCTGCGGTTTTTACCGCGAAGCGATTCCGCCATGGTAAAAACCACAGCATTAGCACAGCATTGCGGAATCCCATAGGAATGCATGGGATGCTTATTTTTCACGTTTTCGCGGCAAAATCGCGCGGTTAAAACAGCCGCGGAAATGCGGAAAAAACGCCACGTGTGAACTCAGCCTAACCAGATTGAGAAAAAAGCTGCAGCATGCTGTGAGTGGATACAAGAATGTGATTGCACTCACCATGCATTTGTATTCCGATTTTTACACACACATCTCAAAAGGAACCACAAAATTTAATCAGCCATGTACAGTAAATTCACAGCGAGAACACTCAGAATAGAGAGATAGAATAGTAGATGTCCTGTAGATATATAATGTCACAAGCTCCATACATGTAATAAACTTGCACCATTTACTGCCTTTCATGTGGCACTAAATAGTATTTAGCCTTATTTAACCTATAAAACAAATACAAAAAATAAAAAAATGATGCGGGTGTCCCCTATTTTAATAACCAGCTAAGGTAATGCAGACAGCTGAAGGCTGATATTATCAGGCTGGGAAGGTCCTTGGTTATTGTGCCCTTCAGAGCACTGTTTAATCAATCATCCAAAAATGAAAGGATTATAGGATAACTATAAACCGACCAAGACATGAATGTCCATCTAAACTGACATCCCAAGCAATGAAAGCACTAACTAGAGAAGCAGCCAAGAGGCCCATGGTCACTCTGGAAGAGCTGCAGATATCCACAGCTCAGGTGAGAGGATCTGTCCACATGACCACTATTTGTGACAGATAGAAGCTGGTCAATTGATTTAGAATCATCCAGCAACTATAGGGGTTAAAATGGTTATAGCAGACAGGGAGTTGTTAGCTCAGCCCCAGGGGATACTGGGAAAGTTGTTATTATGCTGGAGAGATCCAAGAGTAAGGTGAGTGTTAGGCTACTTTCACACATCCGTTTTTTTAAATCCGGCATGATGCGGCGAAATTTGTGAAAAACGGATCCGGAATTGGATCCGTTTTTTTCACATAGAATGTAATGATCACCGCATCATGCCGGATGGACATGCGGCGCCTCCGGGTTTTGCTGGATACGGCAAACATGCGCCGTCCGGCGTCTGCAAAAAACGTTGGCTGCAACGTTTTTTTGCAGCGCCGGACCGGCTTTTTCAACTGCGCATGCCCGGGCACTGTGAGTTTTAACCCCACAAGTGCCCGGCGCGCATCTCTCTCTCTCTCCCCCTCCCCTTCTCTCTCTCCCTCTCTCTCTCTATACGCTCCATACCTTTCTTTGGCTGGCTCTGTAGTCCCCCTCTGTCTCTCTGGCTGCTCTCTCGTCCCCCGCTGTCTCTCTGGCTGCTCTCTCGTCCCCCGCTGTCTCTCCGGCTGCTCTCTCGTCCCCCGCTGTCTCTTTGGCTGCTCTCTCGTCCCCCGCTGTCTCTCTGGCTGCTCTCTCGCCTCCCGATCTCTCTCCGGCTGGCTCTCTCGACCCCCGGTGCTGCGGCTCCTTTAAATGTCCTCCAAGCCGCATCAGGGGCCGCGTGTACATCCGGTGTCATCGCTGCAGGCCGGATCCGGCGGCCCGGCTATTTGCCGCAGGCCGCCGGACCCCTGACACCGGATGTGAGAAAGAGGCCTTAGAATGTCTCCTTGCAGACTGAAATCAGACAAGCTGTATAGACCAGTTCTTCCATAAAAGCGATTGCTCTAATCAAAGATGCAGTCAGGACAGCCAGGAGCATCTTTATTACCTCAAGATAGAAGTGAAAGAGCTACAGCACCAGACTTATCCCCCTCCCCCACCTCACTGCATGTGCAAGGTACAGTTCTGCTTAGGTTAAGACACTGTGTGTGAAGTTTTCTGTGAAGAAAAGTTATCTGTAAAGAGCCTTTCATATATGTTGATGGAGCATTCCATGAAGAGAAGTGATTCTGTGTGATGAAAAGAAGCTTCAATAAAACCCCTGTGACAAACCTCAGCTCAGAAATGTGTCCTAGCTGTTTGCCTGTAAACCATTATCTCCCCTCTACTGTGAAGGATTATAATTAATGGTTGCCCTGAGTAAGATTTCCACAGGATTCCAAAAAGAACTCATGTTTGTTTTGTATTGCCTTCATACACTGAGTGGCGTAAATGCAACATATTAGTTGTATACGCCACAAGTCTGGCTTTTATGAAAGAGTGGCAAGAAGAAGTCCAATTTTGAATGCAAGCTGTAAGAAATCCCATTTGCAGTTCGCAAAAAGCAAAGTAGAGGACACAGCAAGCATGTGGAAGAAAGTGCCCTGGTAAGATGAGGACAAAGTAAAACTTTTTGGGCTAAATACAAAATGCTATGACTAGCAGAAAACTAACAAAACACATCACCCTAAAAACAGTATCCCCACCATCAAACATGGTAGTGGCAGCATCATGCTGTGGGGATGCATTTTTTCAGCAGTGACCAAGAAGCCGATCAGAGTTGATGAGAAGAGGGATGGAGCCAAGTACAGGGCAATCCTAGAAGAAAACCTGTTAGAGGTTGCAAATGAATTGAGACTGAGGCATAGGTTCACTTTCCAGCAGGACAATAACCCTAAACATACTGTTAGAGCTACAAGAACAGGTGCAGAAGACCATATTTTTGGTCTAAGTGCGATCCACCAAAATATTACATGCCCAAGTTTGATGCAATATTCAGATTGCCCTTAGCCATGCAAATCAATAAGTGTGCGGAAAATGATGAGCTGCACTCGAATGACATCTGACAGAATAATACAAATCTTTATTTATATAGCGCCAATATATTCCGCAGCGCTTTACAGTTTAACAGTTTCAAAACACAAATCATAAGTAACAACGTTAACAATACAATAATTAATGCAAAATAAGACGACCTTGCTTGTGAGAGCTTACAATCTACAATGAGGTGGGGGACATACAAAGTACAGGTGTGTATTTACAATGGTGTATTTACAATGATGGTCCAGCCATCTTGAGGAAGTGAGGGATGGATGGAGATAGTGAATGGGCTACACCTGTACACTTACACATAGAATGACTTTGATTAGTGAACATGATAGGCCGCTCTGAACAAATGTGTTTTGAGGGAGCGCCTGAAACTATGCAAATTGTGGATAGTCCTAATTTCTTGGGGTAGAGCATTCTAGAGGGTTGGCGCAGCGCGGGAGAAGTCTTGGAGTCGGGAGTGGGAGGTACGGATTAGTGCAGAGGTTAGTCGAAAGTCGTTTGCAGAGCGCAGCGGTCAGTTAGGCCGATAGACAGAAATGAGGGAGGATATGTAGGGGGGTGCTACACTGTGGAGAGTTTTGTGGGTGAGAACAAGGACATTGAATTGGACCCTATAATGAATTGGCAGCCAATGTAAGAGCGGACGTATCTGAGTACCGATTAGCCAGATAGATGACCCTGGCTGCTGCATTAAGTATGGACTGGAGAGGAGATAGTCGAGTAATGGGGAGGCCAATTAATAGAGCGTTGCAGTAATCCAGGTGGGAGTGGATCAATGCTACAGTGAGGGTTTTTGCTGTTTCCATGGTGAGAAAAGGGCGGAGATGTTCTTTAGGTGTAAGTGGCAAGAGCGGGCAAGAGATTGTATATGGGATGTGAAGGAGAGATTGGTGTCATACATAACACCCAGACAGTGCGCCTGCTGCCGGGGTGTTATTGTGGTGCCACCCACGGAGAGGGAAATGTCAGATTTAGGGAGGTTAGTAGATGGCGGGAGCAGAAGAAGTTCAGTTTTTGAGAGGTTGAGTTTCAGATAGAGAGTGGACATGATGTTGGAGACTGCAGACAGTCAGTCACTGGTGTTCTGTAGTACAGCGGGGGTAAGGTCGGGGGATGACGTGTATAGTTGTGTGTCATCAGCATAAAGATGGTACCGAAAGCCAAATCTGCTGATGGTCTGTCCAATTGGGGCTGTGTAGAGAGAGAAGAGAAGGGGGCCAAGGACTGAGCCCTGAGGTACCCCGGCAGCGAGAGGAAGAGGAGATGACGTGGAGCCAGAGAACAAAACACTGAAGGAGCGGTCAGAAAGATAGGAAGAGAAGAAGGAGAGAGCAGTGTCCTTAATGCCTAGTGACTGGAGCCTAGAGAGTAGGAGATGGTGGTCAACAGTATCGAAAGCTGCAGAGAGATCGAGAAGAATGAGCAGAGAGTGGGGACCATTACGTTTTGCTATCAGAAGGTCATTGGTCACTTTGATGAGTGCAGAATGGAGAATATGGAGAAATTAGAGCACACTGTGATCACACTCATCAGCGTATGATCACAGTGTGATTTGCATTATCAATAAGATCCTCTCTGATGAGGGAATAGCTGTCTGCAGCTGCCCTAACTAATTGCATTGAAACACCACCGTTAATTTAATCTGTGACAATTTAGTGAGACACAGGATTGATTTTTCGCCCCTGTACAGTGTCTGCTTGTGCCGCAGCCAATATTGCTTTCTTTTCTGCATGAAACTACTAACATGTAAACACCACACTGCCATGTATTTTATTTGAATCTATGACAATTTATTGAAACACTCAATAACTAGCACAGATTCGGTGCTACCTCTTTTAAAAATGTCTGGTAATAGAAAGAGTGGCAATGGACAAGATAATGTAGAAATAAACCATGTAACATGTTATCTGCTGGTCAGAATGCGGGACACTGTAGTGCAAACAGTGATAGCAGCGCTATCTGCACCTACCCCCCTGCCTCTCCTTGTCTCTAGCCTCCAATAATAAAAATGTAATAAAATTATATTTTTTAAAATAATAGGTTATTTATTTTTTATATAAACAGTAATACTAATTTTAATAAATTAACATTTTTAATTTTCAAATGCCTGAAAGTAACAGGCTGTTTAACAATGCACTACTTGTTACTATCCATTTACCCATAACCATGTACTGTATGTTTTTGTCACTTTGACATTACCTTGTCTTTGCATTAAAGAGCTTAAAAGCGGTTGGATACAGTTTTAGGGGAGCTCAGCGTGTCATACATGTTTTTTCCTTAGGGAAATTGAAGACTTTGGAATACTTTTATTTGGCTACATTTTTGGATAGGTCAGATTAAATTAAAGAAAACAAATATTGCTAGTTCACCACTGTTAATGACTAGAGTTGAGCGATACCGTCCGATACTTCAAAGTATCGTATCGGATGGTATCGGCCGATCTTTAAAAAAAGTATCGGTATCGCCGATTCCGATACCGGAAGTCCCATTCAAGTCTATGGGACTTCCGGTATCGGAATAAGAAAAACCCTTTCCTGCCCTTGTACAGCCTCTCTGGGGTCTGTACGGGCCTTTCGGGGGGCTGTGCCGGCCTGCCAGGGGGTCTGTGCAGGCTCCGGGGGGCTGTGCCGGCCTGCCGGGGGGCTGTGCCGGCCTGCCGGGGGGCTGTGCCGGCCTGCCGGTGGTCTGTGCAGGCTCCGGGGGTCTGTGCAGGCATCGTCCGATGGGACTACAAGTCCCATCGGGCGATGCCTGCTACCATGACAGTGATTGACACATTAGCCAATGATGGGACAGTAGTAGTCCCATCATCCGGCTAATGTGTTAAATGTAAAAAAAAAAATAAAAAAAAAATTACATGCTACATACATACAACATGCATACTACATACATGCTACATTCATACTACATACTACATACATGCTACATTCATACTACATAAATACTACATGCAACATACATACTACATATATACTACATGCATGCTACATACATACTGCATGCTACATACATACCACATATATACTACATATATACTACATGCATGCTACATACATACTACATGCTACATACTACATATATACTACATGCATGCTACATACTACATGCTACATACATACTACATATATACTACATGCATGCTACATACATACTGCATGCTACATGCATGCTACATACATACTACATACATACTACATGCTACATACATACTACATATATACTACATACATACTACATACATACCACATACATAACACATATATACTACATGCATGCTACATACATACTACATGCTACATACATACCATATACATACTACATGCATGCTACATACATACTACATGCATGCTACATACATACTACATGCTACATACATACTACATATATACTACATGCATGCTACATACATACTACATGCTACATACATACTACATATATACTACATGCATGCTACATACTACATGCTACATACATACTACATACATACTACATGCTACATACATACCACATATATACTACATACATACAATACATTCATACAATACATACATAGACATACAGTACATATAACATAGAGTAACATACTTACCAATACTTGTCACATTGTTCCCCGAAGCCATTGTCTTTTCCGGGATAAATATTAACATAACAAACCACAAAAATACTCACCCACGATCCGAAGCAGTCCACGAGTGTGTCCCACGACGATCTTGGGTAGAGAACTGCAGCATCAGATGATGCTGCCGTTCTCTACGGGCTGCAGGAATCCAATGACGGAAGGTAGGTATCCTTCCGCACTGTATTCCTCCGCCACTTAAAAAAAAAAAAGTCCCTAGTCTCACTTTATGCCATTGCTGTGTGGGAAATTCCCACGCAGCAATGGCATAAAGTGAGACTAGGGACTTTTTTTTTTTTAAGTGGTGGAGGAATACAGTGCGGAAGGATACCTACCTTCCGTCATTGGATTCCTGCAGCCCGTAGAGAACGGCAGCATCATCTGATGCTGCAGTTCTCTACCCAAGATCGTCGTGGGACACACTCGTGGACTGCTTCGGATCGTGGGTGAGTATTTTTGTGGTTTGTTATGTTAATATTTATCCCGGAAAAGACAATGGCTTCGGGGAACAATGTGACAAGTATTGGTAAGTATGTTACTCTATGTTATATGTACTGTATGTCTATGTATGTATGTATTGTATGAATGTATTGTATGTATGTAGTATATATGTGGTATGTATGTAGCATGTAGTATGTATGTAGCATGCATGTAGTATATATGTAGTATGTATGTAGCATGCATGTAGTATATATGTAGCATGTATGTAGTATGTATGTGGTATGTATGTAGCATGTAGTATGTATGTAGCATGCATGTAGTATATATGTAGTATGTATGTAGCATGTAGTATGTATGTAGTATGTATGTAGTATGTATGTGGTATGTATGTAGCATGTAGTATGTATGTAGCATGCATGTAGTATATATGTAGTATGTATGTAGCATGTAGTATGTATGTAGTATGTATGTAGTATGTATGTGGTATGTATGTAGCATGTAGTATGTATGTAGCATGCATGTAGTATATATGTAGTATGTATGTAGCATGTAGTATGTATGTAGTATGTATGTAGTATGTATGTGGTATGTATGTAGCATGTAGTATGTATGTAGCATGCATGTAGTATATATGTAGTATGTAGTATGTATGTAGTATGTATGTGGTATGTATGTAGCATGTAGTATGTATGTAGCATGCATGTAGTATGTATGTAGCATGCATGTAGTATGTATGTAGCATGCATGTAGTATGTATGTAGTATGTATGTAGTATGTATGTAGCATGCAGTATGTATGTAGCATGTATGTAGTATGTATGTAGTATATATGTAGTATGTATGTAGCATGTAGTATGTATGTAGCATGCATGTAGTATTTATGTAGCATGCATGTAGTATGTATGTAGTATGTATGTAGTATGTATGTAGTATGTATGTAGCATGCAGTATGTATGTAGCATGTATGTAGTATGTATGTAGCATGCATGTAGTATGTATGTAGCATGTAGTATGTATGTAGCATGCATGTAGTATGTATGTAGCATGTATGTAGTATGTATGTAGCATGTAGTATGTATGTAGTATTTTTTTTTTTTTTTTTTTTTTTTTAACATTTAACACATTAGCCGGATGATGGGACTACTACTGTCCCATCATTGGCTAATGTGTCAATCACTGTCATGGTAGCAGGCATCGCCCGATGGGACTTGTAGTCCCATCGGACGATGCTTGCACAGACCCCCGGACATCAGCACAGCCCCCCGGCAGGCCGGCACAGCCCCCCGGCAGGCCGGTACAGACCCCCACAGGGTGCACAGCCCCCCGGCAGGCCGGTACAGACCCCCGGCAGGCCGGCAGAGACCTCCGGAAGGCCCGAAATGATGGCGCATCATGATGTGCACACACCGCGCATCATGATGACGTCAGGCCGTCAATCAACTGAACTTCCGATTCCGATGCCGAATTCCGATATTGAAAAAATATCGGAAGTCGGTATCGGAATTCCGATACAGCAAGTATCGGCCGATACCCGATACTTGCGGTATCGGAATGCTCAACACTATTAATGACATGTTTTGGACAACATCAATCCTTGCTCATGGTTCTAAGCCATAAGAAGGGACTGATAGAGTCCAAAACATGTCGACTATACCATACATGAACTCTATGTGGATTCTAATATGGTTTGAATGAGGAGCTCTTTGAATATTGGACTGTTTCTCTGGTTAATCAAACAAAATTAGGCTAAACCTAATTTCAGGAAATTCGGTCATCTCTACTGGTAGAGCAGTAAATCTGGTTATCTCTACTGATACTGACACATTCCCTTTAAGACGCTGTCAGAGCATCATATCAATATGCCCAGTCTTTTCCTGCCTATCTTTTTCAATGTATTGACTTTTCTTCAGTGGCCAATCACAAGCGACTCCTTGCTTGAAGAATTCCACAGTCAATGTTACTTTCATAGTTTGGGGTGGATTTCAGTATTGGATACATGCCTGGAACACCCTTGGCACAGGACAGCGCCAACAGCCAGGCCAAAATTTATGGTTGGAAACCAATGCAATCTGATCTTGGTTCATACTTCCCCTCTTGATCTTGGTTCATACTTCCCCCCCAGAATCTGAAACGCAGCCTGACCCAGCAGTCTTACAAGACTCAGTTTTCTCACTGGAATAAACTTGTAATAACCTTATTCACTAGTGTCAGTATCACAACATATTATGGGCAGCTTGTTGAAAGTGCAGATGAGAAAATAAGAAATGTTAATTTTTCTAAATTTGAATATTTTTATGAGATTTAATGATGTTTCATAACACCTAGAATCTGATATGCTTTTTTTTCCTGACAGTTTATTACTTTCTTGCAATATGTTTTCTCTATTATTTATTGCTCTAATCTACAATGCAATTTGTTTCTGGAAAGTTTTACATTTACATATCATTATCTACAGTTCCTGGTTTATGAGTTGTATTCCTTTAATTATTTTGCTTATATTACAGTGACTTATCCCTGTGTCTGTTCTGGAACAGCTTAAAGGGAAAAATGCATATTGTTTAAATTAGCTTTCTCATACTAAATGTGTTGTCCCAGTTGGACACACCCCTGTGTCTGAATATTAAGACAGTACTGTGTTCAGCTGCTGCGTGTTTGGACTTTCCCAACATCCAGCTTCATTTGTTGCTATTATCTCCTCAAATGTCTGTAATTTTTGCAAACAACGCCTATGGCTGCACAAGGCCTGCTGGTTAACCCATCATTTGCCATAAGCATCTCAAACTGATACTTAGAAATTGTTCATATCACACAGTATCCATCTTTGTAAACTCCTGTGATTTGTGCTCACTATTAGACATGCTGGTTAACCCATCATTTCCTGTAACATCACAAAACTGGACCTGGAGCTTAGAGAATCCACTTCACACATGGTGACACATGGCATGTTCTTGATGACACCCCTAAAGCTAACCTCCTTCCAATTCAAGACAAGGAAGGTGACTATTTATTTTGGAGCACTAGACTTTGAGGACAATTCTTTTCTAGTTTTGCCACTTTCTGTTGCACGATTGCTTTTGGGATTTTCGTGGCTAGGACTACATGCTCCAGTCATTGATTGGTCATCCGTTCAGATCGCACAATGGGGATCATGTTGTATTTTTAAATAACTCAAGGTTGTACTTCAACTACTTTCTCTGAATCCCTGCTCTGCCTCTATTGCCTCCAAATTGTCATCCTTCTAATAGGACTTTGCAGATGTCTAATTAATAGGCTTCTTGATCTTAAAAAAGAAAGAAGTGACTTTGTGACCATGTATAGACTATCTAGGTCTGAATAAAATCACGCTGAAAGACAATTATCTATTGCTGGTCATCTGTGAATTTTTTGACAGGATTAAAGATGCTACCATCTTCACCAAATTAGACCTGTGGGTAGCTTATAACATAATCCACATTAAAGAGGGCGAAGAATGAAAGACAACATTCAACACCCAAGTTGGCCACTATGATTAGTTATACCCTTTGGATGATGAATGCACTGGATATGTTCCAGCACTTTGTGACTGTCAAGCAGATCCTTGTCTATCTGGATGAAAGTTTAATCTTCTCCAGTGACCTGGACTCTCACACTCTTTACGTTACAAAAAGACTGCAAGAAAACTCTATTTATGCCAATCAGAAGAAACTTCTTTTTCAGCATCATGATCTGACATACATTATGTTATCTGGAGGTCTGGGCATGGATCCAGAAAAGGTTTCTGCTAATTTGAATGGTCTAAAAACCATCCAAAGATTCATTGGCATTGCAATTTATTATAGTCCAGTCAAAATACGAAAAAAAAAATCCTTTACCTGAACAAATTCCAAGAAAGCATTTTATTGTTTTTTTTTTTGGTAGTATTACATGTAGGGAAAAACATACTAAAAGTTTACCAAGATAGGGTTACCACAAAGGGTCCAAATGTGACGTCAAAGAATATGGCTGCCAAAGCTGTAAAATGTTAAATGCGACTCGCCTTTCAGTGTCTATCATATTTCTTTTACAATTACTGCTATTATTATATTTATTATTTAATGATTTATTTATCTTCTTTTACAGAGCTGAGAATGATGGAAAGTCAAGAAACTTGCCCCTTATGCAGCCATGAAGTAGAAGATGACGGAGAAAGAGTGGTGATTGGTGCGAAAGGAGCTGAAGGGATCAATAAAGCCAGTATTGAGAGGGGCGTTAGCACTGTGGTAGCTGCTGGAGCAGTGGTGCACAAGAGATGTCGCATGAACTACATAAACAAGAAGCAAATAGACTTGCATAAGAAAGCTACTTCCGTTCATCGTTCACCTGCCAAGAGAGGTACACGGGTGTCTCCTGGATCCTATGATAGCACGACACAGTATTTGTTCTGTGGACATGAAGTGGTGAAGACAAGATCTAGTAGTGATTTCGATGACTATAGCTTTGTTAAAACGGATGGATTTGTAAGGTCCATCTTGTCACATTGCAAACAGCGTAATGATGACTGGGCAATCACCATTCAAGGGAGAATTGCGCACTTTGGGAAGGACTTACATGCTGCAGACTGTCTGTATCATCGTTCTTGTGACATTAACTTTCGGACAAATTACGGAATTCCTATGCATCATGGTGGTGGATCTACTACAAAGAAACCGCGGAAGGTAGGGAGGCAGATGAACATGGACCAAGAGCAAGCGTTCTTGAGAATGTGTGCATTTCTCGATCGAGGACAACGATGAAGAGCAACTGACTGTCACAGATCTTGCAATGAAAATGACGGAGTATCTTGTAGAAGGAGACAGTGCTGCCTATAGTAATAAATGGCTGAGGTAGGTATAGGCTGGAGGAGAGGTATGGCGATTCGCTATTCATAGCAGAGTGTGAAGGGTTGCCTAACATTGTAACGTTCCGTGAAAAGACCAGAATAATCCTGAGGGACTATTTCCGTAGTCAGGAAATGGATGAAGAAGCCCCGAAGAGAGCCATCATAGAGACTGCGGCCAAACTAATCAAGAGCGATATCAAGTCTAAGATCCCATCTTCAACCGATGAATATCTGAAGACTTCTTCGCTTGAATGTCAGTCTGCCTTAGATTATCTCCCCCTGAGTTTGCTTTGCTTGCTTGGAAAGGACATTCACAGGAAGGTCGCAAGCATTGGACAATCAGTTGTTCAGGCTGTACGTCTAAGGGCTGTAGTAGCTCCATTGCAGCTTGGGTTAGCAGTCCAGCTCCATCATCATTTCAGGTCTCAATTTCTTGTAGACAGTCTCTCAGCCATGGGATATTGTTCATCATATTCGGAAGTTCAGCGATTCGAGGAAAGCGCTGCCGCTTCTGTTGGCCAGGATGTACTCGGTGGTACCATAGACAGACTGGATACGGCACTGTTGTTCGCTGCGGACAACGTTGATCATAATATCATCACGTTAGATGAGAAGGGGACTTTCCACGGCATGAGGATGGTAGCTACTGTGACTCCAGGAAGGAAGGTCAGTCGCACTGTTCTCAAACGAAAGACTGCAGACTTGGAGATAGTTGAACAAAGCAGAGTTGATGTAAGGGAATACCGTTTCGCAAAGCACACACTCACCGAAACATAAAACTCAAGCCCTTGCCATTTCTCGACACCATTGACCATCGTGTTGATGTATTGTGGGAGATGTCTTTAGACTCTTTACGCTTCAAACAGCCTGCACCGAGCTGGAATGGAATGATGCACATGCTACATAAAGACTGTGATCATCCTGGGTCGTCTTCGGTAATCTTCCTGCCCATCATTGACATGTATTCCGGAGACAAGTCATGCATCTTCTCTACTCTCGAGTATCTGTGCAACCTTGCTGATAAACACCGATCCGCTGCAGTTGTTACATTCGATCAGCCACTCTACTGGAAAGCGTCAGAAATCAAACACGAGGTGCCTGAAGACTGCCCAGTTCGAGATGTTGTCCTGATGCTCGGGAGCTTCCACACATTGATGAATTTTATGGGTGCCATAGGAACGTTGATGTATGGGAGTGGAATCAAAGAGATCTTGGGAACAATTTATGGTGACAATGCTGTGCAGCACATCATGACTGGAAAGGCAGTTCAGCGTGCAGTTCATGGCCATCTCCTCCTTGATCAGTGCCTTACTCAGCAAGTTGCAGACAAAGTACTTTGCAACCATCCTGGTTTTGCAGACCTGTTACAAGAACTTGAGCAGTTGTATGATCGGACACTGACAGGGGAGAGTGACTTGAATTCGGTCATCACTTCTACCTGCCTAAGTGAAATTGTCCACCTCTTATCCACCAAAAGAAACGGATTATCCACTCACTCTCGCACCAGTAAACTATGGCTGAATTACCAACAGATGGTTGGAATTGCAAGGGAGCTTATCGAGGCCGATCGTACAGGATCCTGGCTGATGCACCTTCATGCTGTAGCCGAATGTTTGCCCATTCTTGCAGCTGCTGGACATGGGAACTATGTGAAGGCCGCCTACCTTTACCTCCAGTCTATGACCACTCTGGAAGATGATATGCCATCAATCTTCCATAGATTTACGAATGGCTTGCATGTTGTAAGGCAGACTGATCAGTACTGGGCAGGCCTGGGTTGCGACCTAGTCATCGAGCAAGCTCTGATGCCCTCCCTAAAACCTGCAGGAGGACTCACCAGAGGAAGTGGAATGTCCGAACATCAGAGGGCCTTATGGACTCTGTGCCAGTGTACTCTTTCTACAGTGATGCAATGCAGGGTTTCACTCGCCAGAGCTTTGTCACCAGTGAACAACACAAGGAGGCAAGAACGTCAAGGACGAGAAGAGATCGTGAAGACCTGGAGAAAATTGCAGATAAACTCAAGACCTTTTCACCTTTCTCTGATGAAGTGTCTCTTCGCAACATTATCACCGGTGTCAATGCAAATAAGGATGTGAATGTCCATAACCTTTTCACCATTGGCAGAGAAATAGTGACAACAATGGAGGGTCAATCACTGTTTTCAGTTAAGTACAAGCGGTAAATGAAAGCCAAGACCCTGGCATCCAGTGAGGCTATTGACATTGCTAAGGACAAAACAATAGACCCCGCTCTTTTGTTCCAAATGTTTCTTGTGGTGTCTCAAACTGCTGATCTTTCCCTTTATGAGGTGATGGCCTATGAACTTTCACCATACACACCATCCCTCTTTAAGACAAAACATCTCTTGCGCAAACCAAACAAAGCACAACTGATGGCTGCTATAAAAGAACAGAGTTCAGATGACGCAGTACTCAATGATGTACCAGAAGTGGAACATTATGTTCTTGATGGAGGTTCTCTTCTCCATTGACTGAAGTGGTCAGAAGGAAAGACATATTGTTCAATCGCTGAGGACCATGCATCTTTCACACTAAAGCACTATGGTAAGGCTACGATAGTATTTGATGGTTACATTGGAGGACCAAACACTAAGGACATTACCCATCAGCGACGGCTCAAAAAACGAACAAGTAGCAAAGTGAACATTGCTGAAGGAACGAAATTTGTCGGGAAAAAGGAGGACTTCCTTTCGAATGTGGAGAACAAACAGTCTCTTATCAATCTTGTTTCACAGCGCATGAATGACAGAGGTTGCCACGTAATACAATCAGAGGGGGATGCAGATGTGGAGATTGTTAAGGCAGCAGTGTCAATGTCATCCAACAAAAGTACTAGTCTCATTGGCGAAGATACAGATCTTTTGGTGTTGTTACTTCATCACGCGTCAACCAGTGATGGCAACAAGCTTTATTTCTACTCGGATAAAGGGAGTCCTGCAACAGTATACGACATTAAGGTTATGAAGAAGTTCCTGGGAAACCATGTCTGCAGCAGTCTTCTGTTCCTTCATGCATTCACGGGTTGCGATACCACTTCTGCGTTTTTTGGAATCGGAAAAAACTCGGTCTACACAAGGTTTTGAAGGGAGATTCGGTCTTAAATAGCTGTGTTAAAATCTTTTCCACACCTAACAAAAACAGGGCTGAGATTGAAGACGCTGGGTGTAAAGCGATGGTGGCATTGTTCGGGGGCAAACCTGGAGACAATCTGTCTGCAATGAGGTATTCTACTCTCTGCAAAAAAGTTGGTTCAGCCAAAATCTTTGTTACACCAGAACGACTGCCACCGACCTCCTCTGCAACGAAGTATCATGCCCTTCGGAGTTACCTCCAGGTGATGCTTTGGATGGACAATGGTGAGGCCATGGACACTACTGAATGGGGATGGGAATTGCAGAACAACAGTCTAGTTCCAGTGATGATGGATACTTCACCTGCACCAGAAACACTTCTGAAAATAATTCACTGCAATTGTTCTCGTGGTTATAGTACACTTTGGTGCACTTGCAAAAGACACGGACTTACCTGTTCACGGGTATGCGGACCATGTCAAGAAGGGCATTGTGACAATATGAGTGAGGAAGCAGTGTCTGATGATGAAAATAGTGACTATTGACCTGACACGCTTATTCAGTGATGAAGTAGGTCTTAAAATGCACTGTGTATTAATTCTATAATTTCTAGAAATGTACATATATGTCATGACGTCATTGATGACGTCATGACCTCGCCTGTCCATGTAGTTAGTATAAAACTTTGTATAAAAATTGTTATATATAGTATACAAAATGCAAACTCTTCTGTAACCTAAAGCTACAGCTTTGAAATAGGGAAATATTAGTTATTTTTAGTGCGATGGCTGTCATCGTCTTATGACGTCATAGTTAGGACCTTTGTGGTGATCAATTTTTGGAAAACTTTTAATATGTTGTTCCCCACATATAATAGTAATAAAAAAAATCATAAAACGCTTTCTTGGAATTTGTTCCGGGTCAAACCGTATTTTGACTGGACTATTACTGCCAGTTTCTTACACCCGGTCCCTGTACTGGCGCGACGCCCAGGTCTGCCACTGTTACACCTGGTCCCCGTCCTGGCGCTGCGTCCAGGTCTGCCGCTGCCCTTCATTTTGGGCACTCACCTTGAGTCTCACATGCTGTCCTTAGGCAGCAGCCGGCCTCCTCTGGATCTCATGCTGCTGCTCAGCATTCTGGTCTCCCTCCTGCCTCCACCTCCTGGCGTCCTGTGAGGAGATCTGTAGCTAAGGCTATTAGGGCATGCCCGCCCGCTCTCCTGCCTTCTTAAAGGGGCGGCGTGCATTATTAAAAATTGCAATTAACCAATGGCAGCGCACTGGTGGTTATTTCTGGCCTCTCCTCCATAGGGAGAGTGCCGGAGCAACGAGTATCTATCATTGCTACATCCGGTTCTCATGCTAACCTGTCTGCTCTGCGTCTGCAGTCCCTGTGCATTTTCTAATGCTCTCTGTCTCCACAGCATATCAGTATCCTGTGCTTCCTGGTTACATCTGCAACCATCTGGGCGAAAGCCATCCTGTTCCGACAACAGCTATCCGTGTCTGAGGACTGTGAGAAGGTCACTGGAACCGACTCCTTACCATCTACCCGGATCCAGGACCCGGCTCATTACGGACTCTGCTGTAACTACTGTTATCCCTTTTGGTCCCGCTGGGACAGCTGCCACGTGTTCGGGGTCTAACTGGAGGTAGCACCTGTGTCTGGGTATTCCATTCTGGCCCTGTCTGAGGGGCTTTACTACGGGTGCCCGGGGCTCACTAGTCTCGCCCCCTTCGGAGCCCCCCGGACCATGGTCCCGAGGTTCCACTTTAAAAATAAAAGCGAATGTGAACTTCACCATCTCTGCCTCCGCTTCCATTTGTTACACAGTTCATTAAAAACTACTCTCAAGTAATTCCTCCTATTATGGGACTAACTTGGAAGGACAATAATTCTTGTAACTGGTCGGATTTTGCTCTCCAAGCCTTTCAAGAATGTAACTCATTTTTTTACTGCTCCTATCCTACAACATCCTGATGTAAACAGACCATTCTCCCTTGAATGTGGATGTGTAGAAGCAGTTCTAATGCAAATTTACTCTTTAACTTGAAATCATCCCTGTGTACTTTTCTCCCAAAGTTTTCCCAAGCAGAATGAAATTATTCCATTAGTGACCATACCCATAAAATTAGCTTTTCAGAAATGGCAGCATCTACTTGAAGTAGTTAGGTTCCAGGTAACCATGTGCTCTATACTGATTACAAAAACCTGGAATGTCTTCAGTCAGGCCATAGGTTGAATTCCTACAAAGCTCTATGGTCACTCTTCTTCTCATGGTTTGACTTCATTCTCAACTAACATAATGTCACGGAGTGACTGGTCAAGTGTGACACGACCCACCAATCGGTCGGTCACTAAACGGCAAACAAAAAAAAACACCAGGAAACACTAGGGAAACTTTAACAACGGTGGGCCCTACGATAGGGAACGGGGAAATGGACACCTCCTGCACTCACCTGAAGATGTGCCCTGCTCTTACTAACATCCCTACATGGATTTTTTTAACCCGTTGCTGATCAGGATAGCTAAACCCTCACTTGACCTGTTCCTATCCCTAAGTAGGGAATTGGCAAGTCAAGACACTGGTCCCACCGTAGCACTAAGACAGCAAAAGGTAAGGTAAGACAGACACCACAGGGAAAAGGTAACACAAAAACACTTAGCTTTGCACCGCACAGCAGAGTAAGGCACCAGATCACAGCATTCAGCTGAAGCACCACTGCACCAGCAACTTCCTGTCTTAAGCACGGTTGGTCTCCAAAAGGATCTGTATCACCAACAGTCAGCTGATGCATCAGGTGACCTTTTGAAGGCAGGTGGGAGTGGTCACCATCTGCATCAGCAAACTCAGCAGCAATGTAATTACACCAGCGGCCACCAGGGGGGAAAAATTGACATTAACCCCCAATGGCCTAAAAGGAAAAAAGTTTTAATATGAAACGCCAAATCTGCCACAGATCCAAAAATGGATCATGACAGTACTCCCCTTTCAATGAGGGGTCTCCAGACCCTCAACACCAGACCGCACCAGAAATCAACCTATGAGGAGGATGCCTCGATCCACCAAAGTCCACCTCGGCAGTCACCTGACCCTCAGGTTTATGGCAAACGTGGACTGATGGAAGTGACAACAACGTATGCTCCAGAGGCACCACAAATCTCCAGAGTGCCGACCTGGGGAATGAGTTGTGTACAGGCATTACTGGGGGTAAGTCCAGCTGGTAGGTCCCCGGGCCCCGGCCCGATCACCCAAGAACTCCAGGTCCCAACAGCACACTTCCACCGGATGTTTTTGATGGACACCCATCTGTACTTGTTCACACACCGGTCCGGACCTGAACATTTATTGCCATGCACACGTGTCATGGTTAGGACATGGTTAATGTCCTGTTCTCACAGGGTTAACTTTTGCTGGCCTTTCTTTGGATCTGGGAGGGGTATTTATACTCACTCCAGACTAGCATTCTCTGTCAGCTATACTGTTATTCTGGCTGTGTGCCTGACCGAACACCTTGGTGTTGTGAACTCATTTTCTGCTCCACCAGTTGAGAGTTCTCCTTCCGTTCTCCCTCTGGTGGTGACAGGAGGTTGTGAGGTTGGTCTAATTGGTAGTGATCAGCCACCTGATGAGGAGGATAACGATTGGATCTCTGGAGTATCAGACTGGATATAAGACAGCCGACACCCTATCCTGGTGCTGGTGATTCAGTCTGCTTCTCAGGTCTTGGACTTCAGCTCTGTTCCAGTCTTCTCAAGTTAAGTTTGTTTTTGCTATTGTTCACACTTGCTCTTGTTAGTCAATTCAGTTTTTTGTGGTCAGCCAGCCCCTGCTGGGGTTGTGCTGAATTTCCACTCCTATTTATCTGTATTTGCCTTTTGGTCCCTTATTAGATTGGCCTCTTTTTGCTCTGTCTCAGAATATTTCAGAGTGCTGATATAGTGGGAGAAGTCTAGTGACTTCAGGGTTAATTTTGCTATCAGAAGTGTTGGACATTATTTTGGTAGGGTTTTTGGCAGATTGCAGACAGCGTCTTTCCTTTCCTGTCCTTTCTAGTTAGTCAGGCCCCATCGTTTGCTCAGCCTATTTTTCTGCCTTTGTTTGTGTTTTCATCTTGTTTCACCGTCAATACATGTGTCTTTCCTTTGGGGTCTGCTCTGGGGCAGTTTTCCTCTTTTCCTGCTTTAGGCTTATGTAGCTCTCCGGTTGTGACGAGGCGTCTAGGATCATTGTAGGTACGCTCCACGACTGCTGCTAGTTGTGTGGTAAGATCAGGGATCTGCAATCTGCATAGTTACCAACCTCTCTGGTTTTCTGAGACTTGGCTTGTGTTGTTTTTTCCTCCTCGATGACCCATTCATAACAGAATCATCAGCCATACCGCAGATTCTAGGGTACTCAAAAGCAGGAGAAAATTGTTTAAAAAGGAAAAAAAAAAAAGTGTCAGAATTTTTTTTTTTTAATTAAATTTTTTCCTCTTTTTCTCTGTGGCCGTAGGAGGATTTTTTTTTCCTCTCCTAATGGAGATTAAGCAACTGTCTGATCGTGTGGAGCAACTTGCTGCAGAAATACAGGGAATTTCCACCTATCTCATTCAGTCATATGCTGCTGAACCCAAGATTCCTACTCCTGATGTGTTTTCTGGGGATCGGTCTAAATTTCTGAATTTTAAGAGTAATTGTAAATTATTTCTTGCCTTGAAGCCTAACTCATCGGGGAGCTCTGTGCAGCAGGTTAAAATTGTCATCTCCTTGCTGCGCGGCGATCCCCAGGATTGGGCTTTTTCTCTGATACCTGAAAATCCTATTCTGACTAATGTGGATACATTTTTTCAGGCCTTGGGGTTGTTGTATGATGAACCTAATGCCGTTGATCAAGCTGAGAGAACTCTGTTGGCATTAGACCAGGGTCAGGATCCTGCTGAGTTGTACTGTCAAAAATTCCGAAAGTGGGCGGTCCTTACTACATGGAATGATAGTGCATTGGCAGCTCTCTTTTGGAAAGGTTTATCAGAGACCGTAAAAGATGTTATGGTGGGATTTCCTGTTCCCTCTGGTCTGGATGGCTCTATGTCATTAGCCATTCAAGTTGATTGGCATTTACGTGAACGTAAAACTACATGGGAGGCGCTGCCACCTTTTGAACAAATGTCTGAGCCTATGCAATGTGATGGGGTTTTGTCTAGGGCGCAATGTCGGGAGTTTAGAAGGTGTAATAAGTAGAGTTGAGCGAAACGGGTCGAAAAAATTAAAAAGTCGCCGACTTTTGGCAAAGTCGGGTTTCATGAAACGAAACCCGACCCTAGGATGAGGTCGGCCACGAGGTCAGCGACTTACGCGCCAAAGTCGCGTTTCAAAAGTTTGTTTTGCGCTCTTTTTCAGCCAATCAGGATCCACGGACACTGTGGGCAACGTGATGACCTAGGCACGGGTCACCACCATCTTTCAGAAGGGCATGCAAGTGATTGGCTTGCTTTGGTGGGCGTCACAGGGGGTATAAAAGGGCGTGCACGCCGACCGCCATCTTACTTCTGCCGATCTTAGTATAGGGAGAGGTTGCTGCTGATTCTGTAGGGAGAGCGTTAGGCAGGGAAGAAGACAAAAAAACTGCTTCTGCTGCTAGCGATTTGGCCTGCACAACACACAAGTCACTGTGTGTGCAGTGCAAGGGGAGGCTATATTGTGGTGTATCAGTGGTGTTGGTTGTTGGGCTGCCTTTTAAGGCTTCCTGACACGCTGGCATTGCTGTTTACCCACTGCTCCGCAAACTGCTTTTTTAAAAGCAATCCAATCTCCCTTATCCTCTCGTCACTTTTGTCACAGCTGTGCCATCGAGCCTGTCACATAGCGCTCAGATATCAGTGGGCCTCACACAATCCACAAGTGTCCAGTGTCCAAAATTGTGCGCAGAGATTCAAAATCTCCATTATCCTCTCGTCACTTTGGTCACAGGCAGCTGTGCCATCGAGCGTGTCACATAGCGCTCAGATATCAGTGGGCCTCACACAATCCACAAGTGTCCAGTGTCCAAAAGTGTGCGCAGAGATTCAAAATCTCCATTATCCTCTCGTCACTTTGGTCACAGGCAGCTGTGCCATCGAGCGTGTCACATAGCGCTCAGATATCAGTGGGCCTCACACAATCCACAAGTGTCCAGTGTCCAAAAGTGTGCGCAGAGATTCAAAATCTCCATTATCCTCTCGTCACTTTGGTCACAGGCAGCTGTGCCATCGAGCCTGTCACATAGCGCTCAGATATCAGTGGGCCTCACACAATCCACAAGTGTCCAGTGTCCAAAAGTGTGCGCAGAGATTCAAAATCTCCATTATCCTCTCGTCACTTTGGTCACAGGCAGCTGTGCCATCGAGCGTGTCACATAGCGCTCAGATATCAGTGGGCCTCACACAATCCACAAGTGTCCAGTGTCCAAAAGTGTGCGCAGAGATTCAAAATCTCCATTATCCTCTCATCACTTTGGTCACAGGCAGCTGTGCCATCGAGCGTGTCACATAGCGCTCAGATATCAGTGGGCCTCACACAATCCACAAGTGTCCAGTGTCCAAAAGTGTGCGCAGAGATTCAAAATCTCCATTATCCTCTCGTCACTTTGGTCACAGGCAGCTGTGCCATCGAGCGTGTCACATAGCGCTCAGATATCAGTGGGCCTCACACAATCCACAAGTGTCCAGTGTCCAAAAGTGTGCGCAGAGATTCAAAATCTCCATTATCCTCTCGTCACTTTGGTCACAGGCAGCTGTGCCATCGAGCCTGTCACATAGCGCTCAGATATCAGTGGGCCTCACACAATCCACAAGTGTCCAGTGTCCAAAAGTGTGCGCAGAGATTCAAAATCTCCATTATCCTCTCGTCACTTTGGTCACAGGCAGCTGTGCCATCGAGCGTGTCACATAGCGCTCAGATATCAGTGGGCCTCACACAATCCACAAGTGTCCAGTGTCCAAAAGTGTGCGCAGAGATTCAAAATCTCCATTATCCTCTCGTCACTTTGGTCACAGGCAGCTGTGCCATCGAGCCTGTCACATAGCGCTCATATATCAGTGGGCCTCACACAATCCACAAGTGTCCAGTGTCCAAAAGTGTGCGCAGAGATTCAAAATCTCCATTATCCTCTCGTCACTTTGGTCACAGGCAGCTGTGCCATCGAGCGTGTCACACAGCGCTCAGATATCAGTGGGCCTCACACAATCCACAAGTGTCCAGTGTCCAAAAGTGTGCGCAGAGATTCTAAATCTCCATTATCCTCTCGTCACTTTGGTCACAGGCAGCTGTGCCATCGAGCCTGTCACATAGCGCTCAGATATCAGTGGGCCTCACACAATCCAAAAGTGTCCACTGTCCACAAGTGTGTGCAGAAATTCTAAATCTCCCCTGTCCTATAGACACCTTGTACCTTGTTTTACATTACTATATAGTTTGTTGGATTTTGTCTACATTTCTACCAAAAATGAGGAAGGCTGGTGGAAGAGGCCATGGAATTGGGCGGGGGTTGGCAGCTGGTAATGATGGTGTTGGTGGTGGATCTGATGGTAGTGGCAAGAGCAAAATAGGACCGAATGCAGGAGGTGCTGACCCTGCGTCATCGTCTGGCTACATAAGGCCTCGAAGGCTTAGTTTTCTAGGAGTTGGCAAACCGCTTTTAAAGGCAGAGCATCAGGAAAAAGTTTTGTCTTACATTGCTGACTCAGCCTCCAGCTCTATCGCCTCCTCTTCTTCAGTTGTAAAAAGTAAAAGCACTGAGTCGTCATTGGAGGCTCATGTTCATGAACCACACCTTTCCTTGTGTCCTTCACCCCAACCAAGATTGAAGGATGACGCAGGCCATACTACTGATTACTCCATGGAGCTGTTTTCACATACCATGCCTGGATTATCAAGTGAAATGGTGAATTACCCAGGCCAAGATGAATCTGACATGGAGTGCACTGATGCACAGCCGCTGATGGATGATTCTGCTGGTACATTCACTCAGAGCACTACATTGTCCTCGCAGTGTACAGAGCCAGATTTTGACCCTGATGAGACTCAGGTGCCCCTTCCCGCACACTATACCACCATACACGGTGACACAGAGAAAGGTGCACATGACATAGAAGAGGAGGTGATGGATGACCCAGTTGTTGACCCAGATTGGCATCCATTGGGGGAAGAGGGTGCTGCTTCCAATAGCTCAGATGAGGAGCATCCACAGCAGACATCGACATCGCAACAGCTGTTATCTGGCAGGCCCGGAGCACTCCAAAGACAGGTTCCAAACATCAAAAGAGTTGCTGGACAGCTTGTCCAGAGGGTCAAAAGATCACAGCGTGCTAGGCCGCAAAATGTCTGCCAAAGTAGGAAGAGTGCAGTGTGGCACTTTTTTGAACAAAATCCTCATGATCAGGTCAAGGTTATCTGTAAGAAGTGCGCAAAGACCTTTAGCCGAGGGAAAAATCTGAAAAATTTGAATACCAGTTGCATGCTTAGACATTTAACCAGCATGCACTTGCAAGCGTGGACACAACACCAAACCTCAAGTGCCACATGTGCAACTGATCACAACGAAGGTAGTCAGCAACGCTACATTGTTTCCCCCACTGTAAGCCCACCGGTTAGCACAGCAGCAAATGTTGAGGTGTCGTTGCAAGACCACAGCAGTCAGGGAATCCCACTGTTATATCAACGAAAGACTGATTTTAGGCCATCAGAAAGAACACCAACTCCATCACCATCATCAACCCTCTCTCAGTCCGCCCTGTCCACCGCTAATTCCACCATATGCAGCTCTCAAGTCCAGCTCACCCTCCCAGACACTATGAGTAGGTCAAGAAAGTACTCAGTCTCTCATCCGCGTACACTGGGTTTGAACGCCCACATTGCCAAACTAATCTCGTTTGAGATGATGCCCTTTCGGTTGGTGGAAAGCACAGCTTTCCGCGAACTCATGGCCTATGCAGTACCACGCTATGACCTACCCAGTCGCCACTTCTTCTCTCGCAAAGCCATCCCAGCCCTCCACCATCATGTGAAAGACCGCATTGTCCATGCACTCAAGCAGTCAGTGAGCGGAAAGGTGCACCTCACAACTGATGCATGGTCCAGTCGGCATGGCCAGGGCCGTTACGTGTCCATCACTGCGCACTGGGTTAATGTGGTGGATGCAGGGTCCACAGGGGACAGCGGTGGTGGGACAGTGCTGCCTAGCCCACGGTAAAGGAAACAGTTGGCTGTAAGCGTTCGACCCTCCTCCTCCTCCTCCTCCAGAAGCGAAAGCTCGTCCACAGAACGCAGTCGTACGAGCACTCCATCTGCAGCTGCCACTGTTGCACACGATGTGTCCCCCTATCGAGCAGCTAGTGGAAAGCGTCAGCAGGCTGTGTTGCAGATGATGTGTTTGGGCGACAGACACACCGCCGAGGTGCTGGCCGAGTACTTGAAGCGACAAACTGAGTCATGGCTGGGCAGTGTACATCTTGAGGCAGGCAAGGTAGTTAGTGATAACGGCCGTAATTTTGTGGCAGCCATAGCCCTTTCAAAACTCAAGCCACATACCTTGCTTGGCTCACACCTTGAACCTGGTGGTGCAGTGCTTCCTCAAAAATTATCCGGAGTTAACAGCCCTGCTCCAGAAGGTGCGAAGACTGTGCGCGCACATCCGCCGGTCGCCTGTACACTCCGTTCGTATGCAGAAGCTGCAGCGATTGCTCCACCTTCCCAACCACCGCCTCATTATCGACATTGCAACAAGGTGGAACTCCACCCTGCACATGGTGGAGCGGCTGTGCGAGCAGAGGCAGGCCATAATGCATTTGTGGGAGGATACACGGCCAGGCACTTTGAGAGCAGACATGGAGTTGACAGGCGTGCAGTGGTCGAAGCTGAAAGACCTTTGTAAAGTCCTTCAGTGTTTTGAGGAATGCACACGGCTGGTAAGCGCAGACGACGCCATCCTAAGCATGAGCATCCCACTTATGCGTCTGCTCATGCAAACTTTGACGCACCTTAAGGAGCAGGCGTCTGCAGCCAATGTTGATGAGGAGGAAGAGGAGGGAATCCTTGATGACATTCAGCCATTGTCTGCTCAGGGACCTCTCCTGGACGAGGTGGAGGAAGAAGAGGAGGAGGAGGAGGATGATGGGGATGATTACTTAGGGGAGGAGGATGCATCTCGTGGGGCAAGTGAAAATGTTGGCGTGGCAAGGTCTGGTACAGGGTTTGTGCGTGACTGGAGGGATGTGGATTTGCCAGAAAGTGCTCCTCCACCCAGCACTCGCAGTGCATCATTGACACCGGGAACATTGGCCCACATGTCAGATTATGCCTTGCGGATCCTAAAAAGGGACCCCCGCATTGCCAAAATGATGAACGATGATGACTACTGGTTGGCCAGCATCCTGGATCCACGCTATAAAGGCAAATTACAAAACATCATGCCACAGGAGAACCTTGACCTAATATTGGCTAATAAACAAGCAACTCTGGTAAATCGGTTGCTTGAGGCATTCCCAGCACACAGCAGCGGTGATGGTTCTCACACGAGCCGTACGGGCCGGGGGCAGCTTGGCAGAGGTGTTCGTGGTGCACACAGCAGAAGTGGCGTTGGAGACAGGGGTTTCATGACAATGTTGTGGACTGATTTTTCAAATACCGCTCACACAACTGGTAATACTGCATCGATGGAAAGTGACAGGAGACAGCAGTTGTCAACTATGGTTACAAACTACTTTTCCTCCCATATCGATGTTCTCCCACACAGGTCATTCCCCTTTGACTATTGGGCCGCTAAACTGGACACCTGGCCTGAATTGGCCCAATATGCCTTACAGGAGCTCGCTTGCCCAGCTGCAAGTGTGCTATCGGAAAGAGTCTTCAGTGCAGCTGGATCAATTCTGACAGAAAAAAGGACCCGTCTGTCAACCCAAAATGTGGATGATCTAACCTTCATTAAAATGAACCACGCATGGGTTTCCAAGGATTTTGTCCCACCTTCCCCTGATGACACATAGGGTGACAGAAAAATGGCTTGCTTTGGTCCACCTTTTCCTGGTACTTCACCTATTTCGCCTTTTGCATCAGCTGAATGTCCAACATCAACATATGCCACTTTCTAAAACTCCCTAACTGTGCTGCCTCCCCCCCCATGGCCGGGGTCACCACCTACCGCACGACACCGTGCGAGTGCCGTTGCCCTGGACAGGTGGGTAGGCCAACTCTTGGGCGCGGGCACTGGCACAGGGTCCCTCATAGTGCAATCAAGTGTCTCTGACGGTGGTGGTGCACACCCGCCGTCAGACACACCGCTGTACTATGAGGGGCCCAGTGCCAGTAACGACGCCCACGAGTGGGCCCCCCTTGCTTGGGCAGGGCCCCAGCATTTGCAATCTTTACCTCTCCCTGCTCCTCCGCTGTGTAATCTGGGCCGTCAAATCCATACTGTGCCTGACACCGTCTGAGCCTGCCTCCTGAGACATATATTTTGAATGTGTACGCTATCCATACATGTTATCCGGGGATACGGTACCCTTTCTAACCTTTGTGCAATCACGTGCAATCCATACTGGGCCTAACACCGTCTGAGCCTGCCTCATGCTGTATAGACATATATTTTGAATGTGTACGCTATCCATACATGTTATCCAGGGATACGGTACCCTTTCTAACCTTTGTGCAATCACGTGCAATCCATACTGGGCCTAACACCGTCTGAGCCTGCCTCATGCTGTATAGACATATATTTTGAATGTGTACGCTATCCATACATGTTATCCGGGGATACGGTACCCTTTCTAACCTTTGTGCAATCACGTGCAATCCATACTGGGCCTAACACCGTCTGAGCCTGCCTCATGCTGTATAGACATATATTTTGAATGTGTACGCTATCCATACATGTTATCCAGGGATACGGTACCCTTTCTAACCTTTGTGCAATCACGTGCAATCCATGCTGGGCCTAACACCGTCTGAGCCTGCCTCATGCTGTATAGACATATATTTTGAATGTGTACGCTATCCATACATGTTATCCGGGGATACGGTACCCTTTCTAACCTTTGTGCAATCACGTGCAATCCATACTGGGCCTAACACCGTTTGAGCCTGCCTCATGCTGTATAGAAATATATTTTGAATGTGTACGCTATCCATACATGTTATCCAGGGATACGGTACCCTTTCTAACCTTTGTGCAATCACGTGCAATCCATACTGGGCCTAACACCGTCTGAGCCTGCCTCATGCTGTATAGACATATATTTTGAATGTGTACGCTATCTATACATGTTATCCGGGGATACGGTACCCTTTCTAACCTTTGTGCAATCACGTGCAATCCATACTGGGCCTAACACCGTCTGAGCCTGCCTCATGCTGTATAGACATATATTTTGAATGTGTACGCTATCCATACATGTTATCCGGGGATACGGTACCCTTTCTAACCTTTGTGCAATCACGTGCAATCCATACTGGGCCTAACACCGTCTGAGCCTGCCTCATGCTGTATAGACATATATTTTGAATGTGTACGCTATCCATACATGTTATCCGGGGATACGGTACCCTTTCTAACCTTTGTGCAATCACGTGCAATCCATACTGGGCCTAACACCATCTGAGCCTGCCTCATGCTGTATAGACATATATTTTGAATGTGTACGCTATCCATACATGTTATCCGGGGATACGGTACCCTTTCTAACCTTTGTGCAATCACGTGCAATCCATACTGGGCCTAACACCGTCTGAGCCTGCCTCATGCTGTATAGACATATATTTTGAATGTGTACGCTATCCATAAATGTTATCCAGGGATACGGTACCCTTTCTAACCTTTGTGCAATCACGTGCAATCCATACTGGGCCTAACACCGTCTGAGCCTGCCTCATGCTGTATAGACATATATTTTGAATGTGTACGCTATCCATACATGTTATCCGGGGATACGGTACCCTTTCTAACCTTTGTGCAATCACGTGCAATCCATACTGGGCCTAACACCGTCTGAGCCTGCCTCATGCTGTATAGACATATATTTTGAATGTGTACGCTATCCATACATGTTATCCAGGGATACGGTACCCTTTCTAACCTTTGTGCAATCACGTGCAATCCATACTGGGCCAAACACCGTCTGAGCCTGCCTCATGCTGTATAGACATATATTTTGAATGTGTACGCTATCCATACATGTTATCCAGGGATACGGTACCCTTTCTAACCTTTGTGCAATCACGTGCAATCCATACTGGGCGTGAGAATGGCTGGCGAGCTGTTAAGCAAGCTACAGCACCTGTCCAGACAAGTACAGGGATTCCCTAGCGAGGAGACTTATTTGATTGTTTTCAATGTTGGGACAGCAATTTTTGGGGAGCACTATACTCTGGAGAATGATAGATGGGGCCCACCATACACTGGAACATTCCAAAGGTGGACATCAGACACTGGAGCAGCATTTACAGGGCCCATTATACACTAGAGCATTAGAAATGGGGCCCATTATGTTTGGAGCATTATTTGGGCCCATAAGACAGTGGAGCTTCATCCATGGGGACCAACATATACTGTAGCATTATGTGGAGCTCATCATATACTGTTTCAAACATTATATGGGACCAATGATTCTGTATGGAGAAATAGATGGGCCTCGTCATGAGATGTAAAAAGTGAGGTATTTTTCATTGTACTATACCGCTATTTCTCTGCCGTATCGGAGCATGATGAGTTGTGGTATGTGTTAAAGGGGCGCTCTTTCGCCCAGGGCACATGAAAACCTGGAGCCAGCCCTCCCCCCCCACACTTTGTAGCCAAATAACCCCCATTTTTCAGTGCGTAACTTGTATTATGAAGTTAATTAAGGTTGACAAGCTTAAGTAAGAAGAATTGATGCTTTTGGCATTCAAATGGGCACTGTAGGTGTGTTTCCTGTCCTCCTCTCACTGCTGACTTTTATTCCCCATTGACTTACATTGGGTTTCGTGTTTCGGGACGACCCCGACTTTTCCCTATAATCAGACGATCTTGCTCGACCCGACTTTTGGAAAAGTCGGGTTTCACGAAACGAAACGCGACCCTAAAAAACCAAAAGTCGCTCAACTCTAGTAATAAGCTGTGTTTTTTCTGTGGAGACGCGTCTCATACTATTTCTGTCTGCCCTAAATGAGAGAAACGTTTTGCACACACATTTGCTGTGGGCAGTGTACAACCTAAGCTCCTTTTGGCAATTACTCTGATCTGCTCCTTGTCCACATTTTCCACTAAGGCTTTTGTGGATTCAGGACCAGCTCTGAATCTGATGGATTTGGACTTTGCTAAACGTTGTGGTTTGTCCATGACGCCTCTGCAGATGCCTATTCCTTTGAGGGGTATTGACGCCACTCTTTTGGCGGAGAATAAACCTCAGTATTGGACCCAGGTGATAATGCGAGTTGCCCCAGGCCACCAAGAAAATTGTAATTTTTGGTGCTGCATAATTTGCATGATACTTTTGTTCTGGGTTTCCCCTGGTTGCAAACTCATAACTAGAGTTGAGCGACTTTTGTTTTTTTAGGGTCGCGTTTCGTTTCGTGAAACCCGACTTTTCCAAAAGTCGGGTCGAGCAAGATCGTCCGATTATAGGGAAAAGTCACGAAATACGAAACCCAATGTAAGTCAATGGGGAATAAAAGTCGGCAGTGAGAGGAGGACAGGAAACACACCAACAGTGCCCATTTGAATGCCAAAAGCATCAATTCTTCTTACTTAAGCTTGTCAACCTTAATTAACTTCATAATACAAGTTACGCACTGAAAAATGGGGGTTATTTGGCTACAGACTGTGGGGGGGGAGGGCTGGCTCCAGGTTTTCATGTGCCCTGGGCGAAAGAGCGCCCATTTAACACATACCACAACTCATCATGCGCCGATACGGCAGAGAAATAGCGGTATAGTACAATGAAAAATACTTCACTTTTTACATCTCATGACGAGGCCCATCTATTTCTCCATACAGAATCATTGGTCCCATATAATGTTTGAAACAGTATATGATGAGCTCCACATAATGCTACAGTATATGTTGGTCCCCATGGATGAAGCTCCACTGTCTTATGGGCCCAAATAATGCTCCAAACATAATGGGCCCCATTTCTAATGCTCTAGTGTATAATGGGCCCTGTAAATGCTGCTCCAGTGTCTGATGTCCACCTTTGGAATGTTCCAGTGTATGGTGGGCCCCATCTATCATTCTCCAGAGTATAGTGCTCCCCAAAAATTGCTGTCCCAACATTGAAAACAATCAAATAAGTCTCCTCGCTAGGGAATCCCTGTACTTGTCTGGACTCCTCGTCGTCCCCATCTTCCATCTCACTGCACAGTATTTCAACTTTGCAAGTGCTGTGATCCTGAGCAAGCAGGGGGGGCCCAATCGTTGGCGACGGCACTGGCACAGGGCCCCTGATAGTACGGTGGTGTGTCTGATGGCGGGTGGGCCGAACCTGCACTTTCATCTGCAGCTTCCTCTTTGTCACCATGTAAGATGGAACTGTATATGGGAAGGGTAACCTGAGTTTCATCAGGGTCAGATTCAGGCCGTGTAGCGTGCGAGGGGAATGTAGTGGTCTGGGTCAATGTACCAGCAGATTCATCGACCAGTGGCTGGGCATCAGTGCACTTGTGTCGCCCCCAGGAGTACGGTCGCCACAGTGGCATTACCTTCTTCCTAGGGAGTGTGATGTCATGCTTGGGAGCAACGAACGATCTCTCTAGCAGGTTAACTGATTGGGCGGCGTTATTCCCACGAGTCATGACCCTCCAAACAGCGTTCATGAAGGCAAAGTGTTTGTTTTACGTAGGCAGTATGGTTGCAAAGCTGAACCTTAAAGGAATGTCCAGAAGGGCACCACCAGGAGTGGAGCCTACGGTTAAATTCGACTCCACCTGGGAAACCTCAACCTTGCCAGCTACAGAACAGATGCACACATTGCAAGCTTAATTCCGTTAACGAACGAGACTCCGTCATGCCCCGCGGTCCGAGTCCGGGTTACTAGAGGGACACGTGAGGCTCTGGCACATGAGATTGGCCAATAACTGGTGTGTCATGCCCTTACATGTCCGTGGCTGCATGTGCGCTACACTGAAAAGGCCAGCGTTTGTCGCTTACAGGTGCAGATAACCCGCTGAAAAACGTTAGTGATGGGGATCACTGATTACAATTATTACCCGCGAACAATGATTTCCCAGTAAGTGCAGGTCAACCGCAGTTCCGGAATTAGGCCTAACCGTCATTCCTGAAAAAATGAAAAACTTACGTGTGCAAACCACAGGTGCTGTAGCTTGCTTAACAGCTCGCCAGCCGTTCTCACGCCCAGTATGGATTACACGTGATTGCACAAAGGTGAGAAAGGGTACCGTATCCCCAGATAACATGTATGGATAGCGTACACATTCAAAATATATGTCTATACATCAGGAGGCAGGCTCAGATGGTGTTAGGCCCAGTATGGATTGCACGTGATTGCACAAAGGTTAGAAAGGGTACCGTATCCCCAGATAACATGTATGGATAGCGTACACATTCAAAATATATGTCTATACATCAGGAGGCAGGATCAGACGGTGTTAGGCCCAGTATGGATTGCACGTGATTGCACAAAGGTTAGAAAGGGTACCGTATCCCCGGATAACATGTATGGATAGCGTACACATTCAAAATATATGTCTATACATCAGAAGGTAGGCTCAGATGGTGTTAGGCCCAGTATGGATTGCACGTGATTGCACAAAGGTTAGAAAGGGTACCGTATCCCCGGATAACATGTATGGATAGCGTACACATTCAAAATATATGTCTATACATCAGGAGGCAGGCTCAGATGGTGTTAGGCCCAGTATGGATTGCACGTGATTGCACAAAGGTTAGAAAGGGTACCGTATCCCCAGATAACATGTATGGATAGCGTACACATTCAAAATATATGTCTATACATCAGGAGGCAGGTTCAGACGGTGTTAGGCCCAGTATGGATTGCACGTGATTGCACAAAGGTTAGAAAGGGTACCATATCCCCAGATAACATGTATGGATAGCGTACACATTCAAAATATATGTCTATACATCAGGAGGCAGGCTCAGACGGTGTTAGGCCCAGTATGGATTGCACGTGATTTCACAAAGGTTAGAAAGGGTACCGTATCCCCGGATAACATGTATGGATAGCGTACACATTCAAAATATATGTCTATACATCAGAAGGTAGGCTCAGATGGTGTTAGGCCCAGTATGGATTGCACGTGATTGCACAAAGGTTTGAAAGGGTACCGTATCCCCAGATAACATGTATGGATAGCGTACACATTCAAAATATATGTCTATACATCAGGAGGCAGGATCAGACGGTGTTAGGCCCAGTATGGATTGCACGTGATTGCACAAAGGTTAGAAAGGGTACCGTATCCCCGGATAACATGTATGGATAGCGTACACATTCAAAATATATGTCTATACATCAGAAGGTAGGCTCAGATGGTGTTAGGCCCAGTATGGATTGCACGTGATTGCACAAAGGTTAGAAAGGGTACCGTATCCCCGGATAACATGTATGGATAGCGTACACATTCAAAATATATGTCTATACATCAGGAGGCAGGCTCAGATGGTGTTAGGCCCAGTATGGATTGCACGTGATTGCACAAAGGTTAGAAAGGGTACCGTATCCCCAGATAACATGTATGGATAGCGTACACATTCAAAATATATGTCTATACATCAGGAGGCAGGTTCAGACGGTGTTAGGCCCAGTATGGATTGCACGTGATTGCACAAAGGTTAGAAAGGGTACCATATCCCCAGATAACATGTATGGATAGCGTACACATTCAAAATATATGTCTATACATCAGGAGGCAGGCTCAGACGGTGTTAGGCCCAGTATGGATTGCACGTGATTTCACAAAGGTTAGAAAGGGTACCGTATCCCCGGATAACATGTATGGATAGCGTACACATTCAAAATATATGTCTATACATCAGAAGGTAGGCTCAGATGGTGTTAGGCCCAGTATGGATTGCACGTGATTGCACAAAGGTTTGAAAGGGTACCGTATCCCCAGATAACATGTATGGATAGCGTACACATTCAAAATATATGTCTATACATCAGGAGGCAGGTTCAGACGGTGTTAGGCCCAGTATGGATTGCACGTGATTGCACAAAGGTTAGAAAGGGTACCATATCCCCAGATAACATGTATGGATAGCGTACACATTCAAAATATATGTCTATACATCAGGAGGCAGGCTCAGACGGTGTTAGGCCCAGTATGGATTGCACGTGATTTCACAAAGGTTAGAAAGGGTACCGTATCCCCGGATAACATGTATGGATAGCGTACACATTCAAAATATATGTCTATACATCAGAAGGTAGGCTCAGATGGTGTTAGGCCCAGTATGGATTGCACGTGATTGCACAAAGGTTAGAAAGGGTACCGTATCCCCGGATAACATGTATGGATAGCGTACACATTCAAAATATATGTCTATACATCAGGAGGCAGGCTCAGACGGTGTTAGGCCCAGTATGGATTGCACGTGATTGCACAAAGGTTAGAAAGGGTACCGTATCCCCAGATAACATGTATGGATAGCGTACACATTCAAAATATATGTCTATATATCAGGAGGCAGGTTCAGACGGTGTTAGGCCCAGTATGGATTGCACGTGATTGCACAAAGGTTAGAAAGGGTACCGTATCCCCGGATCACATGTATGGATAGCGTACACATTCAAAATATATGTCTATACATCAGGAGGCAGGCTCAGACGGTGTTAGGCCCAGTATGGATTGCACGTGATTGCACAAAGGTTAGAAAGGGTACCGTATCCCCAGATAACATGTATGGATAGCGTACACATTCAAAATATATGTCTATACATCAGGAGGCAGGCTCAGATGGTGTTAGGCCCAGTATGGATTGCACGTGATTGCACAAAGGTTAGAAAGGGTACCGTATCCCCGGATAACATGTATGGATAGCGTACACATTCAAAATATATGTCTATACATCAGGAGGCAGGCTCAGACGGTGTTAGGCCCAGTATGGATTGCACGTGATTGCACAAAGGTTAGAAAGGGTACCGTATCCCCGGATCACATGTATGGATAGCGTACACATTCAAAATATATGTCTATACATCAGGAGGCAGGCTCAGACGGTGTTAGGCCCAGTATGGATTGCACGTGATTGCACAAAGGTTAGAAAGGGTACCGTATCCCCAGATAACATGTATGGATAGCGTACACATTCAAAATATATGTCTATACATCAGGAGGCAGGCTCAGACGGTGTTAGGCCCAGTATGGATTGCACGTGATTGCACAAAGGTTAGAAAGGGTACCGTATCCCCGGATAACATGTATGGATAGCGTACACATTCAAAATATATGTCTATACATCAGGAGGCAGGCTCAGACGGTGTTAGGCCCAGTATGGATTGCACGTGATTGCACAAAGGTGAGAAAGGGTACCGTATCCCCAGATAACATGTATGGATAGCGTACACATTCAAAATATATGTCTATACATCAGGAGGCAGGCTCAGATGGTGTTAGGCCCAGTATGGATTGCACGTGATTGCACAAAGGTTAGAAAGGGTACCGTATCCCCAGATAACATGTATGGATAGCGTACACATTCAAAATATATGTCTATACATCAGGAGGCAGGCTCAAACGGTGTCAGGCACAGTATGGATTTGACGGCCCAGACTACACAGTGGAGGAGCAGGGAGAGGTAAAGATTGCAAATGCTGGGGCCCTGCCCAAGCAAGGGGGGCCCACTCGTGGGCGTCGGTACTGGCACTGGGCCCCTCATAGTACGGCGGTGTGTCTGACGGCGGGTGTGCACCACCACCATCAGAGACACTTGATTGCACTGTGAAGGACCCTGTGCCAGTGCCCGCGCCCAAGAGTCGGCCTACCCACCTGTCCAGGGCAACGGCACTCGCACGGTGTCGTGCGGTAGGTGGTGACCCCGGCCATGGGGGGGGAGGCAGCACAGTTAGGGAGTTTTAGAAAGTGGCATATGTTGATGTTGGACATTCAGCTGATGCAAAAGGTGAAATAGGTCAAGTCCCAGGAAGAGGTGGACCAAAGCAAGCCATTTTTCTGTTACCCTATGTGCCATCAGGAGAAGGTGGGACAAAATCCTTGGAAACCCATGCGTGGTTCATTTTAATGAAGGTTAGATCATCCACATTTTGGGCTGACAGACGGGTCCTTTTTTCTGTCAGGATTGATCCAGCTGCACTGAAGACTTTCCGATAGCACACTTGCAGCTGGGCAAGCGAGCTCCTGTAAGGCATATTGTGCCAATTCAGGCCAGGTGTCCAGTTTAGCGGCCCAATAGTCAAAGGGGAATGACCTGTGTGGGAGAAAATCGATATGGGAGGAAAAGTAGTTTGTAACCATAGTTGACAACTGCTGTCTCCTGTCACTTTCCATCGATGCAGTATTACCAGTTGTGTGAGTGGTACTTGAAAAATCAGTCCACAACATTGTCATGAAACCCCTGTCTCCAACGCCACTTCTGCTGTGTGCACCACGAACACCTCTGCCAAGCTGACCCCGGCCCGTACGGCTCGTGTGAGAACCTTCACCGCTGCTGTGTGCTGGGAATGCCTCAAGCAACCGATTTACCAGAGTTGCTTGTTTATTAGCCAATATTAGGTCAAGGTTCTCCTGTGGCATGATGTTTTGTAATTTGCCTTTATAGCGTGGATCCAGGATGCTGGCCAACCAGTAGTCGTCATCGTTCATCATTTTGGCAATGCGGGGGTCCCTTTTTAGGATCTGCAAGGCATAATCTGACATGTGGGCCAATGTTCCCGGTGTCAATGATGCACTGCGAGTGCTGGTTGGAGGAGAACTTTCTGGCAAATCCACATCCCGCCAGTCTCGCACAAACCCTGTACCAGACCTTGCCACGCCAACATTTTCACTTGCCCCACGAGATGCATCCTCCTCCCCTAATTAATCATCCCCATCATCCTCCTCCTCCTCCTCCTCTTCCTCCACCTCGTCCAGGAGAGGTCCCTGAGCAGACAATGGCTGAATGTCATCAAGGATTCCCTCCTCCTCTTCCTCCTCATCAACATTGGCTGCAGAAGCCTGCTCCTTAAGGTGCGTCAAAGTTTGCATGAGCAGACGCATAAGTGGGATGCTCATGCTTAGGATGGCGTCGTCTGCGCTTACCAGCCGTGTGCATTCCTCAAAACACTGAAGGACTTTACAGAGGTCTTTCAGCTTCGATCACTGCACACCTGTAAACTCCATGTCTGCTCTCAAAGTGCCTGGCCGTGTATCCTCCCACAAATGCATTATGGCCTGCCTCTGCTTGCACAGCCGCTCCACCATGTGCAGGGTGGAGTTCCACCTTGTTGCAATGTCGATAATGAGGCGGTGGTTGGGAAGGTGGAGCAATCGCTGCAGCTTCTGCATACGAACGGAGTGTACAGGCGACAGGCGGATGTGCACGCACAGTCTTCGCACCTTCTGGAGCAGGGCTGTTAACTCCGGATAATTTTTGAGGAAGCACTGCACCACCAGGTTCAAGGTGTGAGCCAAGCAAGGTATGTGGCTGAGTTTTGAAAGGGCTATGGCTGCCACAAAATTACGGCCGTTATCACTAACTACCTTGCCTGCCTCAAGATGTACACTGCCAAGCCATGACTCAGTTTGTCGCTTCAAGTACTCGGCCAGCACCTCGGCGGTGTGTCTGTCGCCCAAACACATCATCTGCAACACAGCCTGCTGACGCTTTCCACTAGCTGCTCGATAGGGGGACACCTCGTGTGCAACAGTGGCAGCTGCAGATGGAGTGCTCGTACGACTGCGCTCTGTGGACGAGCTTTCGCTTCTGGAGGAGGAGGAGGAGGAGGAGGGTCGAACGCCTACAGCCAACTGTTTCCTATACCGTGGGCTAGGCAGCACTGTCCCACCACCGCTGTCCCCTGTGGACCCTGCATCCACCACATTAACCCAGTGCGCAGTGATGGACACGTAACGGCCCTGGCCATGCCGACTGGACCATGCATCAGTTGTGAGGTGCACCTTTCCGCTCACTGACTGCTTGAGTGCATGGACAATGCGGTCTTTCACATGATGGTGGAGGGCTGGGATGGCTTTGCGAGAGAAGAAGTGGCGACTGGGTAGGTCATAGCGTGGTACTGCATAGGCCATGAGTTCGCGGAAAGCTGCGCTTTCCACCAACCGAAAGGGCATCATCTCAAACGAGATTAGTTTGGCAATGTGGGTGTTCAAACCCAGTGTACGCGGATGAGAGACTGAGTACTTTCTTGACCTACTCATAGTGTCTGGGAGGGTGAGCTGGACTTGAGAGCTGCGTATGGTGGAAGTAGCGGTGGACAGGGCGGACTGAGAGAGGGTTGATGATGGTGATGGAGTTGGTGTTCTTTCTGATGGCCTAGAATCAGTCTTTCGTTGATATAACAGTGGGATTCCCTGACTGCTGTGGCCTTGCAACGACACCTCAACATTTGCTGCTGTGCTAACCGGTGGGCTTACAGTGGGGGAAACAATGTAGCGTTGCTGACTACCTTCGTTGTGATCAGTTGCACATGTGGCACTTGAGGTTTGGTGTTGTGTCCACGCTTGCAAGTGCATGCTGGTTAAATGTCTAAGCATGCAACTGGTATTCAAATTTTTCAGATTTTTCCCTCGGCTAAAGGTCTTTGCGCACTTCTTACAGATAACCTTGGCCTGATCATGAGGATTTTGTTCAAAAAAGTGCCACACTGCACTCTTCCTACTTTGGCAGACATTTTGCGGCCTAGCACGCTGTGATGTTTCGACCCTCTGGACAAGCTGTCCAGCAACTCTTTTGATTTTTGGAACCTGTCTTTGGAGTGCTCCGGGCCTGCCAGATAACAGCTGTTGCGATGTCGATGTCTGCTGTGGATGCTCCTCATCTGAGCTATTGGAAGCAGCACCCTCTTCCCCCAATGGATGCCAATCTGGGTCAACAACTGGGTCATCCATCACCTCCTCTTCAATGTCATGTGCACCTTCCTCTGTGTCACCGTGTATGGTGGTATAGTTTACTTTTTACAACTGAAGAAGAGGAGGCGATAGAGCTGGAGGCTGAGTCAGCAATGTAAGACAAAACTTTTTCCTGATGCTCTGCCTTTAAAAGCGGTTTGCCAACTCCTAGAAAACTAAGCCTTCGAAGCCTTATGGAGCCAGACGATGATGCAGGCTCAACACCTCCTGCATTCGGTCCTATTTTGCTCTTGCCACTACCATCAGATCCACCACCAACACCATCATTACCAGCTGCCAACCCCCGCCCAATTCCACGGCCTCTTCCACCAGCCTTCCTCATTTTTGGTAGAAATGTAGACAAAATCCAACAAACTATATAGTAATGTAAAACAAGGTACAAGGTGTCTATAGGACAGGGGAGATTTTGAATTTCTGCTCACACTAGTGGACACTGGACACTTTTGGATTGTGTGAGGCCCACTGAATATCTGAGCGCTATGTCACAGGCTTGATGGCACAGCTGTGACCAAAGTGACTAGAGGATAAGTGAGATTTTGAATTTCTGCAGACACTTGTGGACACTGGACACTTTTGGATTGTGTGAGGCCCACTGAATATCTGAGCGCTATGTCACAGGCTCGATGGCACAGCTGTGACCAAAGTGACTAGAGGATAAGTGAGATTTTGAATTTCTGCTCACACTAGTGGACACTGGACACTTTTGGATTGTGTGAGGCCCACTGAATATCTGAGCGCTATGTCACAGGCTCGATGGCACAGCTGTGACCAAAGTGACTAGAGGATAAGGGAGATTTTGCATTTCTGCAGACACTTGTGGACACTGGACACTTTTGGATTGTGTGAGGCCCACTGAATATCTGAGCACTATGTCACAGGCTCGATGGCACAGCTGTGACCAAAGTGACTAGAGGATAAGTGAGATTTTGAATTTCTGCTCACACTAGTGGACACTGGACACTTTTGGATTGTGTGAGGCCCACTGAATATCTGAGCGCTATGTCACAGGCTCGATGGCACAGCTGTGACAAAGTGACTAGAGGATAAGGGAGATTTTGAATTTCTGCAGACACTTGTGGACACTGGACACTTTTGGATTGTGTGAGGCCCACTGAATATCTGAGCGCTATGTCACAGGCTCGATGGCACAGCTGTGACCAAAGTGACTAGAGGATAAGTGAGATTTTGAATTTCTGCTCACACTAGTGGACACTGGACACTTTTGGATTGTGTGAGTCCCACTGAATATCTGAGCGCTATGTCACAGGCTCGATGGCACAGCTGTGACCAAAGTGACTAGAGGATAAGGGAGATTTTGAATTTCTGCAGACACTTGAGGACAATGGACGCTTTTGGATTGTGTGAGGCCCACTGAATATCTGAGCGCTATGTCACAGGCTCGATGGCACAGCTGTGACCAAAGTGACTAGAGGATAAGGGAGATTTTGAATTTCTGCAGACACTTGTGGACACTGGACACTTTTGGATTGTGTGAGGCCCACTGAATATCTGAGCGCTATGTCACAGGCTCAATGGCTCAGCTGTGACCAAAGTGACTAGAGCATAAGTGAGATTTTGAATTTCTGCAGACACTGGACACTTTTGGATTGTGTGAGGCCCACTGAATATCTGAGCGCTATGTCACAGGCTCGATGGCACAGCTGTGACCAAAGTGACTAGAGGATAAGTGAGATTTTGAATTTCTGCAGACACTTGTGGACACTGGACACTTTTGGATTGTGTGAGGCCCACTGAATATCTGAGCGCTATGTCACAGGCTCGATGGCACAGCTGTGACCAAAGTGACTAGAGGATAAGTGAGATTTTGAATTTCTGCTCACACTAGTGGACACTGGACACTTTTGGATTGTGTGAGGCCCACTGAATATCTGAGCGCTATGTCACAGGCTCGATGGCACAGCTGTGACCAAAGTGACTAGAGGATAAGGGAGATTTTGAATTTCTGCAGACACTTGTGGACACTGGACACTTTTGGATTGTGTGAGGCCCACTGAATATCTGAGCGCTATGTCACAGGCTCGATGGCACAGCTGTGACCAAAGTGACTAGAGGATAAGTGAGATTTTGAATTTCTGCAGACACTGGACACTTTTGGATTGTGTGAGGCCCACTGAATATCTGAGCGCTATGTCACAGGCTCGATGGCACAGCTGTGACCAAAGTGACTAGAGGATAAGGGAGATTTTGAATTTCTGCAGACACTTGTGGACACTGGACACTTTTGGATTGTGTGAGGCCCACTGAATATCACAGCGCTATGTCACAGGCAGAAATTGGCTAGTGTATCACAAACTACAAGGTGTATGTAGAATTGGGTAGAATAGGAATCTCCCTAGAGTGTAGGTCTGTAAGAACGGAACAAGTCCTCCTCTTATCCTTCCACAGTGACACACAGATAGCTTCACTGTGGCCGTGATAACAGCCGTTACACGGTACTGAGAGGAGCGTGCACGTACACGGCTGTCCGGTGTACGTAAAATTGTCAAGCTCCGTGTTTTTTAAGTATACGGACTGACACACGCTGTCTCTCTATAGTTTTGAATGTGATCAAACAGCAAATATATTTAACTGTTTGAAAGCTAGACAAAACTAGTAGGTGCAGGTCTGTAAGAACGGAACATGTCCTCGACTTATTCTCACAGAGTGACACAGATAGCTTCACTGTGGCTGTGATAACAGCCGTTACACGGTACTGTGTGAGGAGCGTACACCGCTGTATGGTGTGAAAAAAATGCACGCTCAGTACCTCAGCAGGACAAAAAAAAAAATTGGGATTGCTTTTAAAAAAGCAGTTTGCAGCTCAGTACCTCAGCAGGACAAAAAAAAAAAATTGGGATTGCTTTTAAAAAAGCAGTTTGCAGAGCAGTGGGTAAACAGCAATGCAGCTGTCAGGAAGCCTTAGAAGGCAGCCCAACAACCAACACCACTGATACACCACAATATAGCCTCCCCTTGCACTGCACACACAGTGACTGGTGTGTTGTACAGGCACAATAGCTAGCAGCAGAAGCAGTTTTTTTTTCTTCTTCCCTGCCTAACGCTCTCCCTACAGAATCAGCAGCAACCTCTCCCTATGCTAAGATCGGCAGAAGTAAGATGGCGGTCGGCGTGCACGCCCTTTTATACCCCCTGTGACGCCCACCAAAGCAAGCCAATCACTTGCATGCCCTTCTGAAAGATGGTGGTGACCCGTGCCTATGTCATCACGTTGCCCACAGTGTCCGTGGATCCTGATTGGCTGAAAAAGAGCGCAAAGAAAACTTTTGAAACGCGACTTTGGCGCGTAAGTCGCCGACCTCGTGGCCGACCTCATCCTAGGGTCGGGTTTCGTTTCATGAAACCCGACTTTGCCAAAAGTCGGCGACTTTTGAAATTTTTCGACCCGTTTCGCTCAACTCTACTCATAACCCAGTTTTGGATTGGAAATCTGTGTCTGTGGTGAGTTGGGGTTGTCAGTGTGCTCTTAGGGACGCTCCTGTTTTCTCCACCTCTCCTCAGTCTCATGATATTCCTGATTATCTGGCTGATTTCTCTGATGTATTTAGTGAGAGTAAGTCTGCGTCTTTGCCTCCTTATAGGAGTTATGACTATGCAATTAAGTTGATGCCTGGGTGTAAATTTGCCAAGGGTCGTCTTTTCAACTTATCTGTACCCAAACATGATGCTATGCGATCCTCTATTAAGGAGTCATTGGAGAAGGGCCATATTAGACCATCCTCGTCACCTTTAGGCGCTGGTTTTTTTTTTGTGGCCAAGAAAGATGGTTCATTAAGACCGTGTATTGATTATCGTTCCCTTAACAAAATGACGGTTAAATATCAGTACCCGTTACCTCTGATGTCTGATTTATTCTCCAGAGTTAAGAGTGCCTGCTGGTTTACTAAGCTTGACCTCAGGGGGGCGTATAATCTTATTCGCATCAAGCACGGGGATGAATGGAAGACGGCGTTTAATACTCCGGAGAGACATTTTGAGGACCTGGTGATGCCTTTTGGGCTCTCTAATGCCCCTTCTGTCTTCCAGTCCTTTATGAATGATATTTTCCGAGACTTTGTGGATAAGTTTTTGATCAGCTCTCTGGATGATATTTTGATCTTTTCTAGTGATTGGGATTCCCATGTGGAACATGTCCAGACTGTGTTCCGGATTTTGAGGGAGAATTCCCTGTTTGTTAAGGGATCGAAATGCGTCTTTGGTGTACAGAGGATTTCATTTTTGGGATTTATCTTATCTCCATCGACTATTGGAATGGACCCGGCCAAGGTACAGGCCGTTTATGATTGGGTTCAGCCTACTTCTTTGAAGGCTCTCCAGAAGTTTTTGGGTTTTGCTAATTTCTATCGTAAATTTATAGGTAATTTTTCTAGTATTGTCAAACCACTGACTGATCTGACCAAGAAGGGAGCTGATGTGCTGAATTGGTCTCCTGAGGCTGTCTCAGCATTTCAGGAGCTTAAGCGAAGATTTACTTCAGCTCCAGTTTTACGGCAACCTGATGCCTCACTTCCATTTCAAGTGGAGGTAGACGCTTCTGAGATTGGTGCAGGAGCTGTTTTGTCCCAAAAAGACCCTGTGACTTCTAAAATGAATGCCTGAGCCTTCTTTTCTCGAAAGTTTTCCCCATCTGAACGCAACTATGACGTGAGGAATCGGGAATTGCTGGCCATGAAATGGGCATTTGAGGAGTGGAGACATTGGTTGGAGGGAGCTAGACATCAATTTGTGGTCCTCACCGATCACACGAATCTGATTTACCTGGAGTCGGCCAAACGCTTGAATCCTAGACAGGCTAGATGGGCCTTGTTTTTCACGCGTTTTAATTTTGTGGTCTCTTTTCTTCCAGGCACTAAGAATGTTAAGGCAGACGCCCTTTCTAGGAGTTTCTTTGCTGATTCTCTTAATGTGACCGAGCCTACTACTATCCTAGGTGTGGGGGTACTTTTTTCTGCCATTTCGCCCCATTTGAGATGCGCCCTGGAGGAATTTCAGGAGGATAGGCCTGAGCATTGCCCTATGGGAAGATTTAATGTTCCTGACCAGTGGAGAAAGAGAGTGATGTCTGAAGTCCATTGCTCCGCATTGGCTGGTCATCCAGGTATTTTTGGTACCAGAGATTTGGTGAGTCGGTCGTTTTGCTGGCCTGCCTTGTCTCGTGATGTCAGGAATTTTGTACAGTCCAGTTTTTACTTGTTCTCGGTCTAAACCCTGTTCTCGTTCTAGTGGGTTGCTGATGCCCCTGCCGGTGCCCAAGAGGCCATGGACCCATATCTCAATGGATTTTATTTCTGATCTTCCTGTCTCTCAGAGAATGACTGTTATCTGGGTGATTTATGATAGATTTTCGAAGATGGTCCATCTTGTATCACTCCCAAAGTTGCCATCTTCTGCTGATTTGGTACCCTTGTTTTTACAACAGGTGGTTCGGTTACACGGGATTCCTGAGAACATTGTGTCCGATAGAGGGGTCCAGTTTGTTTCCATATTCTGGAAAGCCTTTTGTTCCAATCTGGGAATTCAGTTATCCTTCTCCTCCGCGTTTCATACCCAGACCAATGGGCAGACTGAGAGAACAAACCAGACCCTGGAGTCTTATTTAAGATGTTTTATATCTGCTGATCAAGGTGATTGGGTCTCATTTTTGCCCTTGGCCGAATTTGCGCTGAACAATAGAGCTAGTTCTGCCACTTTGATGTCACCCTTTTTCTGTAATTTTGGGTTTCATCCTCGATTCTCTTCAGGGCAAGTGGAATCTTCGTCCTGCCCAGGTGTGGACACTGTGGTTGTGAGAATGCAGCAGATATGGGACCAAGTGGTGGATAAGTTGTCACTCTCTCAGGAAAAGGCCCAGCGTTTTTCCAATCGGCATAGGACCATTGGTCCCCGGTTTTGTCACGTCGCCGTCAGACTCGGGGCCCGCTGTTCCGCCCTCAGCCACAAGGAGGCGATGGACTGTCACGCCGCCCTCGGGCTCTGGGCCTGCTGTCCAGGCCTCGGCCACAAGGAGACGCCGGACTGACATGTCGTCGTCGATCTCGGGGCCTGCTGTTCCGCCCTCAACCACTAGGAGGCGCCGTGGCTCGCGCCCGAGTGAGGGCGGCAACAATGAAAGGGCTTCTGCGCAGGCGTCTACTGGATGCAGACTCCGCTCCTCTGTCAGTCATGAAGGGGCTAGTGCATCATCATCAGGTCTGGTCCTGGGGGCGGTCCTGATGACATCACCAGCCCGGGAGCCTGTGAGGGACGACCTGATCCCTCAAATACCTTGGGACTGGGCTTGCAAGCCGCCGGATATATTCTTGGTTCCCCTACGTGTTACTTGTGATTGCCTATCGTTAACTCCGACCTCAGCCTGAACTTCTGACTACTCTGTTGCCTGCCGTTTTTGTACCTTGCATTTCTCCTGATTACTGACGCTGACCTTGGCCTGGATTCCTGACCCCCTCTACTGCCTGACGATTTTGTACCTCCGCTACTCTCCCGGTTTTTGACCTCTGCCTGGACTCTCGACTCTGCCTCTGCCTGCCGTTTCTGTACCTCCACTGCTCGCCTGGTTTCCGACTCCATTTTTGGCTCCCTTCCTGCTTTTCTATTGCGACCGTTCTGCTCTGGCACTCTGCCCCTGTTCAGACAGCTCTTCCTGGGCTCTGCAGTAAATCCAGATCCCTGTATAGGGGTAAAGGGTGTCGGTGCTACTCGGGGCGCTGTCTGTCTGCAGCCCAGACTTGCAGACGGACGCGACATTATATCCGGCCCAAATAAAACTGTCTCTTGTGTGTATATATATATATATATCACACCTATATAAAGACAGTTTCTCTGAATTTTTTTTTCCTTTCCTCTCTTGCCTGAGCTGATTGTTGGCCTAAAACACCTGTTACTAAGCCTCAGTATACAGCCTGGAGGATCAGTCTCACCTTCCTGCTCGAGCATGCTGCAGTTAGGAGACTCCAGGGACAAAGCTGAACGTCAGAGATCCGTACCCCGGGAACATCAGCCTCTGAGCAGCTCTGGCTATGGTTGCGCAGAGGCTCAGGTATTGCCCGCAGATGCGGCCAAAGTTTTACTACCTATTTCGTTGTATTTTGGTCAGGATTCTCTGTGTTTAAAAGCCTATGTCGATAGCGGGTCTGAAGGGAATTTTATGGACTCTTTTGCTGCTAAAAAACTTGGTGTCCCACTACTGAAACTTAATATTCCAATTAAAACCACGGCTATTAATGGCACATCCATTATTCAGGAGGGGGTTAAATTTGTTACTGCTAAGATAACTATGTCAGTAGGAGCACTACATACTGAGCTTATTTCCTTTTTTGTGTTGGACAATCTATCTTCTGCAGTCATTTTGGGAATGCCGTGGCTACGTCAACATAACCCTGTCATTGACTGGCACCTGGGTGATGTGGTGCGCTGGAGTTCGCAATGCCAGGATAATTGCATGTCTGTAGCAGTAAATCAAACCAAGCTAAAAAAACACCCCTTCATACCGTTTGCTCTCAGGGATTATGGAGATGTCTTTTCCGTTATAGAGTCTGAGAAACTACCGCCCCACAGAGAGTATGATTGTCCTATAAACCTAATTCCAGATGCCCGTCTTCCAAAAGGGAGAATATTTAATCTCTCTGGTCCAGAGCGTCAGGCCATGAATGAGTACATAGCGGATAGCTTAAGAAAGGGGTTCATTAGACCATCTATTTCACCAGTTGGAGCTGGGTTCTTCTTTGTAGAGAAGAAAGATGGTGGTCTCAGACCCTGCATTGACTACCAGGAATTAAACGCAATCACTATAAAGAACCAGTACCCGCTTCCACTCATCCCTGATCTTTTTAATCAGCTAATTGGAGCCCGGTGGTTTACTAAACTTGACCTCCAGGGGGCATACAATCTAATCCGCATAAGAGACGGCGATGAGTGGAAGACAGCGTTTAATACACCTCTTGGTCACTTTGAGTACCTAGTAATGCCTTTCGGACTCAGCAATGCTCCTGCAGTGTTTCAGCACTTTGTTAACGATATTTTCAGGGACATCTGTGGTGTGTATGTCGTTGTGTACTTGGATGACATTTTGATTTACTCCACTGACCCTGTGACACATGCTCAACACGTCCGTTCAGTACTGCAGAGACTGCGGGAGAACTCCTTGTTTGCTAAGTTGGAGAAATGTGTCTTTTTCGCTGAGGAGGTACAATTTTTGGGGTACATGGTCTCAGGCAGGGGTTTCCGCATGGATCCTGCCAAGATCCAACCTATTAAGGCGTGGGTGCAACCCAAATCGCTGAAAGCACTGCAGCGATTTTTGGGATTTGCCAATTACTACCGTAAGTTTATCAGGAGTTTTTCTGAGATTGCCAAGCCACTCACGGATCTAACCCGGAAGGGGGCGGACGTGGCCAACTGGAATCCCGAGGCTATCCAAGCATTTTCTACGTTAAAGGAATGCTTTGTGGCCAACCCGGTTTTAGTACAATCTGACTTAGACCGCCCATTTATTGTGGAGGTGGATGCCTCCGAAGTCGGAGTGGGAGCAGTGCTATCGCAAGGCATGTGCTTTTTTTTCCCGAAAGTTCTCTGCCACAGAGAAGAACTATGATATTGGGAATCGGGAATTACTAGCAATCAAATGGGCCTTCGAGGAATGGCGTCACTTTCTCGAAGGCGCCAAACACAAGGTCACCGCCATTACAGACCACAAAAACCTGACCTACCTGGAGTCAGCTAAAAGACTGAATTCCAGGCAGGCCAGGTGGGCCTTGTTCTTTTCAAGGTTCGATTTTTTTAATCACCTTTCGCCCTGGCACGAAAAATGTGAGGGCCGATGCCCTCTCTCGCAGTTTTTGCCCCACACAAGCCGAAGACTGTGAACCCGTTCCGATATTAGCCAATGGGATCGTCATGTCGGCAGTTTCCTTGGACCTTCTGGAGGAGATCCGTAGGTCTCCGGAACGAGCTCCTGACACTACACCCCACCAAAAATTGTTTGTTCCGAATTCCTTTCGCCTTCAAGTTCTTAAAGAGTCACATGACTCTGTTCTGGCAGGTCATCCTGGGCTCAATAATACCACCAGGTTGGTAACTAGGAACTTTTGGTGGCCGACGGTGGTCAAGGACTGTAAGAACTATGTTTCAGCATGTGAAGTCTGTGCCCGTGCCAAATCCACCCATAATCGCCCTGCTGGCTGGCTTCAGTCCTTGCCCACCCCTGAGAGTCCATGGACCCACATCTCCATGGACTTCATCACAGACCTGCCGACCTCAGATGGGAAAACATGTATCTGGGTGGTGGTAGACAGGTTCAGCAAACAGTGCCATTTTATTCCCCTGTCTGGCTTACCTAACTCCGAAACCTTGAGCAAATTGTTCCTTGTGCACATTGTACGTCTTCATGGTGTTCCGTCAAATATTGTGTCCGACAGAGGTACCCAGTTCGTCTCAAAATTCTGGAGGGCGTTCTGTAAACGCATCGGTGTGGAGTTATCCTTCTCCTCGGCCTACCACCCCAAAACCAATGGGCAAACCGAACGTGCTAATCAAGCTCTGGAGCAATACCTCCGTTGTTACGTGTCAGGACACCAGTCCGATTGGGTAGTACATCTGCCATTGGCTGAGTTTGCCTTAAATAATCGCTACCAGGACTCCATTAAAACTACCCCTTTTTTTGTAACCTTGGATTGCATCCGCGCTTTGGGTCGTTCTCGGCTAGGATGTCGGAGCTCCCTGGGGTAGAGAAAAACATACATCGCTTGAAAACAATATGGTCTGAAGTAAATACGAATTTGAAAGGGGCTCAAGTTAGACAGGCTTCAGCTGCAAACAAACGACGGTCCAAGGGGCCACACTTGGGGGTTGGGGACAAGGTTTGGCTTTCTACTAAAAACATCAAACTGAAAGTACTGTCTGCCAAACTGGGTCCCAGATTTATCGGCCCATATGAAATTATAGAAGTGGTTAACCCGGTAGCCTTCCGTTTGAAACTTCCGCAGTCATTTAAATTACCTAACGTGTTCCACAAGTCTCTCCTCAAACTGTATCGCTCCCCAATTCACCCTGTCTAGTCCCCTCCTCCTCCTGTTTCGGTCGGAGGGTCCTTGGAGTATGAAGTCCAGGGTATCCTTGACTCCTGCCTTGTGAGAGACTCCATACAGTATCTTGTACACTGGAAGGGCTACGGCCCGGAGGAGAGGTCCTGGGTCCCCGCAAGGAACATCCATGCCAAGGCATTAATTAGGAGATTTCATCTCCTTCACCCTGACAAACCGGGTTTTGAGGGTCCGGAGGCCCCTCCTGGAGAGGGGGGTACTGTCACGTCGCCGTCAGACTCGGGGCCCGCTGTTCCGCCCTCAGCCACTAGGAGGCGATGGACTGTCACGCCGCCCTCGGGCTCGGGGCCTGCTGTCCAGGCCTCGGCCACAAGGAGACGCCGGACTGACATGTCGTCGTCGATCTCGGGGCCTGCTGTTCCGCCCTCAACCACTAGGAGGCGCCGTGGCTCGCGCCCGAGTGAGGGCGGCAACAATGAAAGGGCTTCTGCGCAGGCGTCTACTGGATGCAGACTCCGCTCCTCTGTCAGTCATGAAGGGGCTAGTGCATCATCATCAGGTCTGGTCCTGGGGGCGGTCCTGATGACATCACCAGCCCGGGAGCCTGTGAGGGACGACCTGATCCCTCAAATACCTTGGGACTGGGCTTGCAAGCCGCCGGATATATTCTTGGTTCCCCTACGTGTTACTTGTGATTGCCTATCGTTAACTCCGACCTCAGCCTGAACTTCTGACTACTCTGTTGCCTGCCGTTTTTGTACCTTGCATTTCTCCTGATTACTGACGCTGACCTTGGCCTGGATTCCTGACCCCCTCTACTGCCTGACGATTTTGTACCTCCGCTACTCTCCCGGTTTTTGACCTCTGCCTGGACTCTCGACTCTGCCTCTGCCTGCCGTTTCTGTACCTCCACTGCTCGCCTGGTTTCCGACTCCATTTTTGGCTCCCTTCCTGCTTTTCTATTGCGACCGTTCTGCCCTGGCACTCTGCCCCTGTTCAGACAGCGCTTCCTGGGCTCTGCAGTAAATCCAGATCCCTGTATAGGGGTAAAGGGTGTCGGTGCTACTCGGGGCGCTGTCTGTCTGCAGCCCAGACTTGCAGACGGACGCGACAGGTTTACAGTGGGTGATATGGTTTGGTTGTCGTCTAAGAATATTCCTATGAAGGTTGCATCTCCAAAATTTAAGCCAAGATTTATTAGACCTTATAAGATTTTGGAGATTCTTAATCCTGTTTATTTTCGATTGGCTCTTCCAGTTACGTTCAAAATCCATAACGTATTTCACAAGTCACTGTTGAAGAGGTTTGTTGAGCCAGTAGTTCCTGTGGCGGCACCTCCTGACCCTGTATTGGTTAAAGGCAATGTGGAATATGAGGTAGAGAAAATATTGGAATCTCGTTTGGTTAGACGGAGACTCCAGTATTTGGTCAAATGGAAGGGTTATGGCCAGGAGGATAATTCTTGGGTCTCTGCCTCTGATATTCATGCCAATAAATTGGTTCATGCTTTTCACTGGGCCCATCCTGATCGGCCTGGTGGCATGGATGAGGGCTCGGTGACCCCTCCTCAAGGGGGGTACTGTTGTGAACTCATTTTCTGCTCCACCAGTTGAGAGTTCTCCTTCTGTTCTCCCTCTGGTGGTGACAGGAGGTAGTGAGGTTGGTTTAATTGGTAGTGATCTGCCACCTGATGAGGAGGATAACGATTGGATCTCTGGAGTATCAGACTGGATATAAGACAGCCGACGCCCTATCCTGGTGCTGGTGATTCAGTCTGCTTCTCAGGTCTTGGACTTCAGCTCTGTTCCAGTCTTCTCAAGTTAAGTTTGTTTTTGCTATTGTTCACACTTGCTCTTGTTGGTCAATTCAGTTTTTTGTGGTCAGCCAGCCCCTGCTGGGGTTGTGCTGAATTTCCACTCCTATTTATCTTTATTTGCCTTTTGGTCCCTTACTAGATTGGCCTCTTTTTGCTCTGTCTCAGAATATTTCAGAGTGCTGATATAGTGGGAGAAGTCTAGTGATGTCAGGGTTAATTTTGCTATCAGAAGTGTTGGACATTATTTTGGTAGGGTTTTTGGCAGATTGCAGACAGTGTCTTTCCTTTCCTGTCCTTTCTAGTTAGTCTGGACCCATCGTTTGCTCAGCCTATTTTTCTGTCTTTGTTTGTGTTTTCATCTTGTTTCACCGTCAATACATGTGGGGGGCTGTCTTTCCTTTGGGGTCTGCTCTGGAGCAGTTAGTTTTCCTCTTTTCCTGCTTTAGGCTTATGTAGCTCTCCGGTTGTGACGAGGCGTCTAGGATCATCGTAGGTTCGCTCCACGACTGCTGCTAGTTGTGTGGTAAGATCAGGGATCTGCAATCTGCATAGTTACCAACCTCTCTGGTTTTCTGAGACTTGGCTTGTGTTGTTTTTTCCTCCTCGGTGACTCATTCATAACACCCTGGTGTGCGTGTACTGCATTGCTTGTTTGATTCCCGTGTATGACCCGGCCTGTCCCCTCACTCTGATCTCCGTCTCACGTTTTAGGTACTATTGTCTTCTCTGGTTCTGACCTCCTGGCTTGGCTATTGTTACTCTGCTACCGTTTGCCCCTATTATACCGTCTATTGCCCGTTCTGGTTTTCTGATCTATTGCTATGTCCTGACTATCCGCTCTGTCTAACCCTTTGGTACTGTCCTGCTATCTCGTGCATTGACCCCGGCTTGATCTGGTTTCCGCCCCTGTCTATGCCCCTTGGTAACTTGTCCCGTAGTTACCTTTCTAGGAGATTCCCTGCAGCTCCTAGCTCTGTCGAGCTTAGGCCACGCCCCCAGCAGTCACATGCTTCAGGTCCTAATAGTTTGAAGCACGCATTGTCACCGCTGCTGCCCTGCTCCACAGGTAACTTTGAGCATGGGTTTTTGTACTCAGGACATGCGCACTGGCTCAGTGAGTGTAGTGCGGTGTTCCTGACAACACGTTTGCCACAAGATGGTAAACTCTTTACAGAACTGACAAAAGAGGCGTCCCCCTGTGTCGTCACACTCATACCCCCACTATGCACAGAGGGAACTACCACCCTCCCCCTCCTAATTCCGACACATAGGGTTAGCTTGCAGTGAAAGTTGAGACTTGCCCCTACTCCCTGGCAGCACCTCTGCTGCCCCCACTGGAGAAGAAGGGGAAGGTTATAGAAAGACGGCAGAGACAGTAGCCCTCTGGCAGCAGCCCTCATGCAACTGATCCCAGCTGACTACTTCCCTTGACCGCCAATCTATGAGCGGGTTGTGTCTTTTCAACCAAGGGAGGCCTAAAACGATGGGTGATGGCATTTCCCCCAAGATATAGCACAACAGGGACTCTTGATGATGAGTCCCTATACGCAGATGTATATTATCCATGACTTGGGTCAACCTCCTCTAGCTAAGTGGGACAGAGTCAATGGCCTGGACGCTTAGGGGTTTTGCTAGCATCCTACACTTCAAGCCATGGGTCAGGACAAAGTGCGCATCCACCAGATTGACACCTGCTCCACTGTCCACAAGCATCAGTACTGTATACCCTCAGTTTTCCCACCAACCACCACTTCCGCAAACAAGGTACACTGAGGGGAAAAAATGGAGGAAATATACACTCCCTGGTCGCCTCCCTCCACACGACCAGGGGGACGCGGCTTCTTAGATGGTACAAATATTTTGGCACGAGCTGGGCAGACACCGATGAAATGTCCAGTCTGCCCACAGTAAAAACATTCCCCCACACCACGATGAACCACAGGCAACACTGTTTGGGAACCAACTCCCACCTGCATGGGTTCGTCCGTCTGCACCAGTGTGTCCTCTCAAACAAGGACTACAGGGGGTACATTTGGTTTATATCTCTGCCTCAAGCATCTATTCACCTGGATGGAAAAGGCTATGGCGACCTCCACTGACCTGGGGGCGACGTACTGCACCAGAGTATCCTGCAACCTTGCAGACAGACCATGCATAAAATGGCTTCTAAGAGCAGGGTTGTTCCACTGCGTGTCAGTGGCCCACCTCCGGAATTCTGAGCAGCACTCCTCAGCCGGCCAGACCCCTGCTTGATTTTACGCAGTCGGGATTCCGCCAGGGAGACGCCATCAGGATCCCCATACATAAGCGCCAATGCCACAAAAAACTCATCCACCGACCGAAAAGATGGAGAACCGGTCAGCAGGGAGAAGGCCCAGGGTTGGGGATTATCCTTGAGAAGGGAGACTATAATCCCCACATGCTGTTCCTCACTCCCTGGTGAATGAGGGCAGAGCCTAAAGTACAACTTTCAGGCTTCCTTAAATACCAAAAATTTATATCTCCCTCCAGAGAACCAGTCAGGGAAAGATATCTTGGGTTCTGGTAGAGCTTGCAACTGAGCTGAGGCCCAGATCCCGTCAACTGCTGCAGCTGCTGCACCACCTCACCTCGCAGCACCTTGAGCTCATCAGTGAGGGTCTGAAGCAGTTGGGCAAAGGCCTGCATTTGGGCCATAGCTCACCAGAAAAAAAAAAAATGGGCAGGTTGGTCGGTCACTAAACGGCAAAACAAAAAAAACACCAGGGAAACTTTAACAATGGTGGGCCCTGCGATAGGGAATGGGGAAATGGATACCTCCTGCACTTACCTGAGGATGTGCCCTGCTCTTACTAACATCCCTATATGGGTTTTTTCAACCCATCGCCGAGCAGGATACCTAAACCCTCACTTGCCCTGCTCCTATCCCTAAGTAGGGAGTTAGCAAGTGAAGACACTGGTCCCACCACTGCAATAAGACAACACAAGGTAAGGTAAGACAGACACCACACCACACAACAGAGTTAGGCACCAGATCACAGCATTCAGCTGAAGCACCACTGGACCAGCAACCTCCTGTCTACTTAACCACATCAATGGAAGAATGGATGGAGCCATGTACCGTAAAATCCTGAGTGACAACCTCCTTCCCTCAGCCAGAACACTAAAAATGGGTCATGGCTGGGACTTCCAACAAGACAATGACCCAAAACATACAGCTAAGGCAGAAAAGAAGTGGCTCAAAAAGAAGCACATTAAGGTCATTGAGTAGCCTAGCCAGTCTCAAGGCCTTAACCCCTTAATGTCCAATGACGGACATAGTCCATCTTTGGACACCTCCCCCTCTTTGATGTGGGCTTCGATGATGACCCGCACCTTTTCTGTCACATGACAGCTGATCTGTACAACTGACATGTGCCCGGAGCAGCCACGGGGTGGAATGGCAATTCACCTGCGGCTGTTAACATGTTAAATACCGCTGTCAAACTCCGACAATGGCATTTAACATGCACGCCCAGGAAGCCCTTCATTTCCACCTCCCATCAGCGCCCATGTCACATGACCACGGGTCGCCGACAGGTTGGCATGACAGATCGGGGTCAGCAGGAGACTCCTGTTTGTCATAGCTGGATAGCTATGAGCGCCGCCCAGCTGTCGGCGTTCATAGCAAGTGAGCATTTCTGCTACATAGAGCAGGGCTGCAGCCCTGCTCTATGTAGCACCAGCGATTGGATGATTGCAGCTTCTAGTCTCCCAAAAAATAAAAAAATATAAAAGTTCAAATCACCCTCCTTTTGACCCTTTAAAAATAAAACAATAAAAAAATCAAATATACACATATTTGGTATCGCCGCGTTCAGAATCACCCAATCTATCAATATATAAAAGATTTAATCCAATCAGTAAAACGGCGTAGCGAGAAAAAAACGAAATGCTAGAATAACTTTTTTTGATTACTGCAATGTTGCAATAAACTGCAATAACCAGTGATCAATAGATTGTATACCAAAATGATATCAATAAAAATGTCAGATCAGTGCGCAAAAAATAAGCCCTGACCCAGCCCCAGGGTCTATGCCCCGGAAGTGTGTCCTGCATGTGAAGACTTCCGGGGCATGGACCGCACTGAAAAATACCGGCACATGCGCAGTACCGATTATATGCTTTGCCCACAGTTGGGCAAAGCGTACTGCGCAAGCACCGGAGGCCTTTTCAGTGCGCAAGCACGGAAAACTACGGCATCTGTGATAATCACAGATGAAGATTACGTTCAGCAAGCCGAGGAGGGGGAAGAAGGCGAATAAACCCCGCCCATCGAACCGGATCGTGGCGATTTCCATACATCTCCACCAAGATGAAAAAGGTATTTATGCATCAAAGGTTCGGGGTCGGGGGAATCAAAAGTCCTAATAGAATCCTTATGGGACGCACAATTGGGTGATATCTTTACATGATATCACTAAAAATGGGTGACAGATTCCCTTTAAAAGACCCCCTCGGTGGACATCCTTCCGGCCATTGCCGGCACTACAACCCCTGTGGGATCACCTGTGGATTAGGAAAATAAAAGGAAACATAAGTTTGACAACTGGACTGCTGTTATTCTGCCCTTGTTGTTTCTGTTATCTACCCTTTAACCATTTATATTCCTGAGAGGATATTAATACCCTGTTGGATAAAACTGTTACATTTGTTAACCCTTCCTCTGCCTCTTGCTTGTCACTGCATCCCACTACCTGCTTACATATATATAAATATATATATATGTACACTGTATACATATTGTGACATAGCGATCATTAGCGGGTTGGGGTGTACTTGCTTGGCAGCGACATAACATACAGGAGGACTCAATTTTTCTTAAAAGTTCACCTGGGTTTATTGCTCCATATCCCCAGCAGCACAAACACAGAGTAAGTCAGCCTTTAGATCCGGCAAAACAACATAACAATGTCCATCAACAGGGCTTTGTTCCCTCAGACCTGTGGGCACACAGGCTGTGACATATCCAGCACGCAGGCTCTATAGCCTAAACACAGTCTTTCACTGACCCCGGTCAGCATAACATGGACTCCGTCCGTTACCTGTTAGCGTCGGCCACACAGGTTCCCGGATACCTCTTGTCCTCAGAGGTATCCAATAAACACAGTCTCTTTCTGACCCCGGTCAGCACAGCACGGATCCCTGTCCGTTACCTGTTGGTGTCAGCCACACAGGTTCCCGGATACCTCTTATCCTTAGAGGTATCCCACAATGCCTCTCACTGACCCCGGTCAGCATCACTCTAAGGCTGTGTGCCCACGTTGCATTTTTTTAGCATTTCCGCCACAGAAACGCTTAAAAAACGCTTTAAAAATGCATTCCCATGCAATCCTATGGGATTCCGCAGTTGCTGTGTCAATGCTGCAGATTTTACCGCTGCGGAATCGCATAGCTGTAAAATCCGCAGCATGTCCATTAATTCTGGGGAATCGCGACGATTCCACCGCCATAGGATTGCACTGAAACGCTCACTTTATGAATGTGGCTATGCCCACCATGCATAAAGTGAGCGCTTCATGTGCGGATGATACCCAGGGTCTGGAGGAGAGGAGACTCTCCTCCATGCCCTGGGTACCATATCCCTGTAAAAAATACAATTAAAATAAAAAATAGGGATATGCTCACCTTCTGGCGGCCCCCGGAGTCCTTCCCGCCCTCACTGTTGCTGACGGCAAGTTCCGTTCCCAGGGATGCATTGCGCAAATCATCTGAGATGATGTAGCGGTCTTGCGAGCGTGACATCATAAAAGTCCTTCGCGCAATGCATCCCTGGGAACAGAACATACCGGGAGCGCCGCTAAGGACATCGGGGGCTGTTATAATGTGAGAATAACAATATTTTTATTTTTTTTTATTATTTTTAACATTCTATCTTTTACTATTGATGCTGCATAGGCATTTTTGTAATTTTCTAAAGTTTTTAGCATGCAATCATGCAAAGTGTTTATAACAATAATGCCACAAGTAGTCTAAGGTAGATTAGAACACCTCTAAATAGAATGAAGGATACCATAATACCAAATATCTCATTATTTCAATCAAAATATAACGTCCTAATATGTTAATTTAATGTTATCCCTATGCAATCTTTCTTTAGTAGCGTATAGGGTATCCTTTAGCATCGATAACAGCTTTGTATATCCTTTGCATTGATTCAAAAAGACTTCTCAGGTTCTCTTTGGTTATAACATGGTACCAGGAACTGATAACAGCTGCTATCAATGCCTGTTTGTTGCTCAGTGGCTAACTAGAAAACAATCGCTTTAATCTTGACCACATATTTTCGATAAGGTTCAGATCAGGACTGTTTCCTGGCCATGAAAGCACAGAAATTTGTTTGCTTTCAAACCGCTTTAGACATTGCCTTGCTACGTATGTGGCAAGGCGCTCCATCCTGTTGAAAAATAATTTCAGTCTGTTCCTTGCCAAGGTCGTTTACAGTTCCCTCAAGGACCTGTATTCTCCCAATTCCATGTGAGAACACACAGCCCCATATCGTTACACTCTCAGGATGTTTCATTGTAGCTGTCATACACTCTGGCAGACAGTCTTCCTTTGGCCTTCTCCGAACATAACACACTCCATCACTACCAAAAATTGATATTCTCGTTTCATCGCTACATCTTACTTTCTCCCAATCTTCATTTGTCAAGCTAAGATGTTCTCTGGCCCAGGAAATTCTCTTACTTCTCTGTTTAAGATTTAGGAATGGCTTTTTCCTTGGTGTTCGTGCCTTCAGACTGGCATCAAGTAATCCACAACGTACTGTTCTGTCCGACACCAAAACTCCTCCATCGTGCAAGAACTGTTTTGCAAGGCTAATCTAACATTTCTTCTGTCTGTTTTTGGAGTTGTTGCCTTTTTCCTTCCTCTTCCACTCTTAGTTTTGATGCTGCAACTATCAGCAAAATGTGAACACATGGTCATTACTCCATGCTAATTCTCTTGGATCTCTCTGCAGCACTGTGGATAATCAGCTCCTCCTCACTATGCTCCATTCCATTGGCCTCAAGGACACCGTTCTCTCCTGGTTCTCCTCCTATCTCTCTGACCGCTCCTTTACTGTATCTTTTGCTGGCTCCTCCTCCTCTCATCTTCCCCTTACTATTGGGGTTCCTCAAGGATCAGTCCTAGGCCCCCTCCTCTTCTCTTTGTACACTGCCCCTATTGGTCAAACAATCAGTAGATTTGGTTTCCAGTACCATCTCTATGCTGATGACACCCAATTATATGCTTCTTCTCCTGAGATCACGCCTGCCTTTCTAGAAAACACCAGCGATTGTCTAAATGCTGTGTCTAACATCATGTCCTCACTATATCTGAAACTGAACTTGTCAAAGACTGAACTCCTTGTGTTTCCTCCCGCTACTAATGTACCTATACCCGACATTGCCATTTCCGTGTGTGGTTCCACTATTACTCCCCAGCAACATGCCCGCTGTCTTGGGGTCATGCTTGACTCCGAGCTTTCCTTTGTCCACCACATACAATCACTGGCTCGCTCTTGTTATCTGCACCTCAAAAACATTTCTAGAATTTGACCTTTTCTTACTTTTGACTCCGCAAAAACTCTTACTGTTTCTCTTATTCATTCTCATCTCGACTATTGTAACTCTCTTCTAATCGGTCTCCCTCTTACCAAACTCTCCCCCCTCCAATCTGTCTTGAATGCTGCTGCCAGGATCATATTCCTCGCCAATCGTTACACCGATACCTCTACCTTGTGCCAGTCATTACGCTGGCTACCCATCCACTCCAGAATCCAATACAAACTTATTACCCTCACCCACAAAGCTCTTCATGGCTCAGCGCCACCCTACATCCCCTCCCTTGTTTCAGTATACCATCCTACCCGCGCCCTCCGTTCTGCTGATGACCTGAGGTTAGCATCCTCAATAATCAGAACCTCCCACTCCCGTCTCCAAGACTATACATGTGCTGCGCCAATTCTTTGGAATGCACTTCCCAGGTCAATACAATTAGTCCCCAATTGCCACAATTTTAAGCGTGTCCTGAAAACTCATTTATTCAGATTGGCCTACTGCCTCAACACATTAACCTACTCTATCCCTATGTGGCACAGCCAAAAGTGTTAACCATAACCAGATTCCCCGCATCATGTTCCCACATGCATTATGCATCCATTAGCCCTCTGCATCTGTACTGTTACACACTTAACATTATGGCTGGTCCATACAATTAGGGCAACTGTTACCACCCACCTTTCGTGTCTCCCTTTTTTTCTGCTCATAGATTGTAAGCTTGCGAGCAGGGCCCTCATTCCTCTTGGTATCTGTTATGATCTATGTGATTATTGCTACGCTGTAAAGTCTATTGTCTGTACAAGTCCCCTCTAAAATGTAAAGTGCTGCGGAATATGTCGGCGCTATAGAAATAAACTTTATTATTATTATTATTATTATTAACACACCTTTTGCCCTCCAGAAGCAGTGACTCCACCACTCATCTTCGTAGCAATTTCTCTGAAACTGTATCCCTTCTTCCTCAAAACAATCGCCGTAGCTCTCTTTTTTGGAGATCAATCAGACCTCTTTGTGGATGGCATGATTAAAATCTAAAAAAAAAACATTCAGGAATTTGTGAGCTCAAAATAGACATTTATAATCATTCAGTTAAAAAATTAAATTTAAACATTAATAAAATACAAGAAATAACAATTCTCAATAGTTTGTAAATAAATTAAAGCCTGTAGGACCTAAAATGAAAGGATCAAGTGACGACTGTACCTTTAAAACACTATTTTTAATTTAATGTGGATATAAAGAAAAGTTATCATATAACTAAAAAATTATGAATTGTACTCACAGAGAGTGAAGTCCTGCATTTCTTGTCAAAATGATAAAAACTACCGACAAAATATCAAAAACAAGTCTCCCGATATCTTTAGTAACAGATTGCGTGCCTGGGCTATAAATATAATTACTTAATCAAGCAAGTAAGATCGCCGAAAGTTCCAGAAGCCTCGAAAATTAGTAAAAACTTTGTGTATCCACAATTTTGGCCATTAATGTATATTTAAATTGAAGCATGCTGGAGCAAGGCAAAACATTGAGAATCCTCAGTCAAATCGCTTGGTATTTTACTTAGAGGCACTTGATTTTATTATGAAATAGGATACTTTGAGTGGTTTAACCACCCTTGGTGTCAGGTTTCCAAGCCTGTCATTGACATAGACATACAGTAAAGGGTCACTCATTTCATCTTTTGATCAGACCTAATATATGTGCATGAACGAGGCCCTAACCTAAACATGACGTGGCCAATTGACAGCTGTTCAGAACCTCGGAAGGTCACCTTAACTATTTGACTATAATGATAATAATAATAATCTTTATTTATAGAGAGCCAACATATTCCGCAGTGCTTTACAGTTTAGCAATTTCAAACACAACAGTCATAAGTAATAAAATTAACAATACAATAATTAAAAGCAAAATAAGACGATCCTGCTCATGAGAGCTTACAATCTACAATGAGGTTGGGGAAATACAAAGTACAATGATGCAAATTTTAAAAAACTGACCGGCACAACAAAACATAGACTAGGTGTGAACAGGTGCTAACCTAGAGTCACCAACTCATATATAATCAAATAAATAAGGCAGCACTCTGTAGCACCAAAGCTTGCAAACATAAAATATGAAAGTTGAACTGTATAACTGCATTAGAAATATGAAAAATTGAGAATGCTTAGAGCATAAATTGGCCAATTCATGAGTACCTGGAAGCCACGTTAAGGCGATTCTTGTTTTCCAGGACCTGACACTGCCAAACCTCTCTTAGACTAAAGTCTTCATGTGTATGGGAATCTGTGAATCCTCTCTTGGACTGAAATCTATATTTTTATGGAGGGGAGGGTCCTGCTGTGATTAAAAACGCCTGAGGCTAAAAGGCAGTTGCTCAGTCAGCAGAGTAATGAATACAAATTTTAAAAAAATGCCGGTCATATCCAAACATAGACAAGGTGTGAAAAGGTGCTTCCCTAGTGTCAGGGTCCTGTCAGCGCCGGCGAACTGCCACGGCTGAAAAGGGTGACTCACCCACACTGCAGGAGGGCCTGGGGTCAGATACTGCAGGGAACGCTCAAGCAGACAGGACCTGGGACGCTGAAGGTAGCACGCAGTGAAGGACCTACGATCATGTGACCACAGGGGGCGGGGCTTAGCATCCTGCTGGAGATGAATGCAGGATTCTACTACAGGGATCCTCAGGTCAGACAAACGGGGGGTCATACACGGAAAGGGTAGCACGGTACCAAAGGGATAAGCAGAGAGTAGTCAGAACGTAAGCAATGAGTCATACACAGAGATAGCAGCACAGTACAAGAGGGGCAATCAGAGAATAGTCAGGACATAGGCAATGAGTCAGAAACCAGAGAAGCAGATACACAGTACAAAAATCAAGAGATAAACTCATAACAGGTGACAGAACCCGGTCAGAACTATATAAGCAAGCTAGAAGACAATCAGAAGGCACAGGCACACAGGGGTCACCACACTCGGCCAGAGGCAAAAGTATAACTGAGGGGATTGGAGTTTCCCAGGGCTATAAGAAGCTCTACTTGAACCAAAGAGAGACCACAATAATTAACCCCAGGCGTGCAGGTCAAAGCCTGCACTGGGTTCAAGACATTAACCCCTGACGTGCATGACAAAGCCTGCACTGGGATCATGACACCTAGAGTCACCAACTCATATATAGTCAAATAAATAAGGCAGCACTCTGTAGCGCCATAGCTTGCAAACATGAAACATGAAAGTTGAACTGCATAACTGCAGTAGAAATTGTTGTGAGTTCATTTTCCCCTTCACCATTGAGGTCTGATGAACTCCCTCTTCTGGTGAAGGAAGGTAGTGAGGCTGATTACAGAGCACCTGAGCAGAATGATGATGACTGGGTGACTGGAATTGCTGACTGGATATAAGGCAGCCGACGCACTTCTGCCTTGCGGGTGATTTCTCTGAGGGATTCTTGGAGACCAGTCTGATTCCTGCTCCTCAAAAGCTAAGTTTTCTGCTCTGCTTTTTGCATTTGTGCTTTGGTTTTGTTTTGCCTTGTTTTTCTGGATTTCTGCCTTTCCCTGCTGGGTGAGCTGAATTCCTTTTTGCTCTGTCTTCAGAAAATACCTGAGTACTGATATAGTCTTTTTGAAGCCTAGCGTCTTCAGGGCTTTTTTCCCTGTCAGTCTGTTGACTCTTGTTTTGAGAGGGTTTTGGCGGATTGCAGACAGCAGCTTTTCTTTCCTGTCCTATTTTGTTAGCTTGGGCCCCATCATTTGCTCAGCCTATCTTTCTATCTGTGTGAGTGTTTTTTCATCTTGCTTCACCATCATTATATGTTGGGGGCTGCCTATTGCTTTGGGGTCTGCTCTGGGGCAGTTTAGATTTCCCTTTCTGTCTTTAGGCTATTAGTTCTCCGGCTGTGATCGAGGGGTCTAGGGCACCGTAGGAACCCCCCACGGCTACTGCTAGTTGTTGCTGTTAGGTTCAGGGGTCTGCAATCCGATAGCTGACAACTTCTCTGGTTTTCTGGACTTAGCTAGTATTTCTGTTTTTGCCTCCTATGGTGACTTATTCATAACAGAATCACCCGCCATACCGCAGATCCTAGGGTACTCAATAGCAGGAAAGAATTGTAAAAAAGAAAAAGTGTGTATGTTTTTTCCTCTATATCTCTGAGGCCGTAGGGGGAATTTTTTTTCCTCTCAATGGAGATAAAGCAATTGTCTGATCGTGTGGAGCAGCTCGCTGCGGAAGTGCGGGGAATTTCCGCCTATCTCGCTCATTCACATGCTGCTGAACCAAAGATCCCTGCTCCTGATGTGTTTTTTGGCGATCGGTCTAAATTTTTGAATTTCAAAAATAATTGTAAATTATTTTTTGCCTTGAAACCTAACTCGTCAGGGAGCTCCGCGCAGCAGGTTAAAATTATCATCTCTTTGCTGCGTGGCGATCCCCAGGATTGGGCGTTTTCTTTGAAACCTGATGATCCTATTCTGACTAATGTGAACGCATTTTTTCAAGCCTTGGGGTTGTTGTATGATGAACCTAATGCTATTGATCAGGCTGAAAAGACCCTGTTGGCATTGAGCCAGGGTCGAGATACTGCAGAATTGTACTGTCAAAAATTCCGAAAGTGGGCGGTCCTTACTACCTGGAATGATAATGCCTTGGCAGCTCTCTTTCGGAAGGGTTTGTCAGAAACTGTAAAAGATACTATGGTGGGATTTCCTGTTCCCTCTGGTCTTGACGATTCTATGTCATTAGCCATTCAGGTTGATCGGCGTTTACGTAAACGCAGGACTGCACAAGAGGTGTTGCCATCTGTTGAACAAGTGTCTGAACCTATGCAATGTGATAGAGTTTTGTCGAGGGAGCAACGTCAGGAGTTCAGAAGGCGTAATAAGCTGTGTTTTTTTTGTGGAGATGCCTCGCATATTATTTCTGTCTGTCCTAAACGAGAGAAACGTTTTGCACACATGTTTTCTGTGGGTGGTGTTCAACCTAAGTTTCTTCTGGCAATTACTCTGATCTGCTCCCTGTCCACATTTTCCGCCAAGGCTTTTGTGGATTCGGGAGCAGCCCTGATCCTAATGGACTGGGATTTTGCTAAACGTTGTGGATTTCCTATGACACCTCTGCGGACGCCTATCCCTTTGAGGGGGATTGATGCTACTCCTTTGGCGAAAAATAAACCTCAGTTTTGGACCCAGGTGGTAATGCGGGTCGCCCTAGACCATCAAGAAAATTGCAGATTTTTGGTGTTGCATAATTTGCATGATACCATTGTTCTGGGGTTTCCATGGTTGCAAATTCATAATCCAGTTTTGGATTGGAAATGAGGCTCCGGTTTTTTCCACCTCTCCTCAGTCGCATGATGTTCCTGACTATTTGGCGGACTTTTATGATGTATTTAGTGAGAATGAGTCTGCGTCTTTGCCTCCTCATAGGAGTTATGACTGTGCAATTGAACTGAGCCCGGGGTGTAAATTTCCCAAGGGTCGGCTCTTCAATTTATCTGTACCCGAGCATGAGGCTGTGCAATCCTATATTAAGGAGGCGTTGGAGAAGGGTCATATTAGACCATCCTCTTCACCCATAGGTGCCGGGTTTTTTTTCGTGGCCAAAAAGGTTGGTTCATTAAGGCCTTCTATTGATTATCGTGCCCTCAACAAAATTAGTATTAAATATCAGTATCCGTTACCCCTGATTTCGGATCTATTCTCCAGAGTTAAAGGTGCTTGCTGGTTTACCAAGCTTGACCTCAGGGGTGCGTATAATCTTATCCGCATTAAGCATGGGGATGAATGGAAGACGGCGTTTAATACTCCGGAGGGACATTTTGAGTACCTGGTGATGCCTTTTGGGCTCACTAATGCCCCTTCTGTCTTCCAGTGCTTCATGAACGACATTTTCCGAGACTTTGTGGATAAATTTTTGATTATCTATCTGGATGATATTTTGATCTTCTCCAAGGATTGGGATTCTCATGTGGAACATGTTCGGACTGTGTTCCGGATCTTGAGAGAGAATTCCCTGTATGTCAAAGGATCGAAATGCCTTTCTGGGGTACAGAGGATTTCATTTTTGGGATTTATTTTGTCTCCGTCAACTATTGAAATGGACCCGGCCAAGGTACAGGCCATTTATGATTGGGTTCAGCCCACTTCTTTGAAGGCCCTCCAGAAGTTTTTGGGTTTTGCTAATTTTTATCGGAAATTTATAGCAAAATTTTCTAGTATTGCCAAGCCATTGACTGATCTGACTAAGAAGGGTGCTGATGTGTTGAATTGGTCTCCGGAGGCTGTTTCTTCCTTTCAGAAGCTGAAGCGAAGATTCACTTCTGCCCCGGTTTTGCGGCAACCTGATGTCTCACTCCCGTTCCAGGTAGAGGTGGACGCTTCTGAGATTGGTGCAGGAGCTGTTTTGTCCCAAAAGGATCCTGTAACATCTAAAATGAATCCCTGTGCTTTCTTTTCCCGAAAGTTCTCTCCATCTGAACGTAACTATGATGTGGGGAATCGGGAACTGTTAGCCATGAAATGTGCATTTGAGGAGTGTAGTCATTGGTTGGAGGGAGCTAAACACCAAGTCGTGGTACTCACTGACCACAAGAATTTGATTTACCTGGAGTTGGCCAAACGCTTGAACCCTAGACAGGCTAGGTGGGCCTTGTTTTTTACACGTTTTGATTTTGTGGTCTCTTTTCTTCCTGGCACTAAGAATGTCAAGGCAGACGCCCTCTCTAGGAGCTTCTTTGCTGATTCTCCTGTGGTGACCAAGCCTGCTACCATCTAAGGCGAAGTGGTAGTTCTTTCTGCCATCTCGCCCGATTTGAGACATGCTCTGGAAGAGTTCCAGAGGACAAACCTGAGCCTTGTCCCAGTGGAAAGTTGTATGTTCCTGACCAGTGGAAGAAGAGAGTGATGTCTGAAGTTCATTGCTCTGCATTGGCTGGTTATCCAGGTAGTTTTGGTACTAGAGATCTGGTGAGTCGGTCTTTTTGGTGGCCCGCCTTGTCTCGTGATGTCAGGAATTTTGTGCAGTCCTGTGGGACTTGCTCCCGGTCTAAACCTTGTTCTCGCTCTAGTGGGTTGTTGATGCCTTTGCCGGTCCCCAGGAGGCCATGGACCCATATTTCAATGGATTTAATCTCTGATATGCCTGTCTCTCAGAGAATGACTGTTATTTGGGTGATTTGTGATAGGTTCTCTAAGATGGTTCATCTTGTACCACTCCCTAAGTTGCCATCTTCCTCTGAGTTGGTGCCCCTGTTTTTGCAACAGGTGGTTCGCTTGCACGGGATTCCTGAGAACATTGTATCTGACAGAGGAGTTCAGTTTGTGTCTAGATTTTGGAGGACTTTCTGTTCCAAGCTGGGAATTCAGTTGTCCTTCTCCTCTGCTTTTCACCCTCAGACCAATGGGCAGACGGAGAGAACAAACCAGACCTTGGAGTCATATTTGAGATGTTTAATTTCCGCTGATCAGGATGATTGGGTTTCATTTTTGCCCTTGGCCGAATTTGCTTTAAATAATAGAGCTAGTTCTGCCACTTTGTCACCTTTTTTTTGTAACTTTGGGTTTCATCCTCGATTTTCTTCAGGGCAGGTGGAGCCTTCTGCCTGCCCAGGTGTTGACACTGTGGTGGAGAGAATGCACCAGATCTGGGACCAAGTGGTGGATAAGTTATCTCTCTCCCAGGAAAAGGCCCAGCGGTTTTCCAACTGACATAGGACCATTGGTCCCCAGTTTAAGGTTGGTGATATGGTTTGGTTATCATCAAAAAATATCGCTATGAAGGTGGCTTCTCCTAAGTTTAAGCCTAGATTTATTGGACCTTACAAGATTTTGGAGATTATTAATCCGGTCTCTTTTCATTTGGCTCTTCCTGTCACATTTAAAATTCATAATGTGTTTCATAAGTCCTTGTTGAAGAGGTTTGTTGAACCAGTTGTTCCTGGGGTGGCACCTCCGGACCCTGTATTAGTTGAAGGTAACATGGAATATGAGGTAGAGAAGATACTGGATTCCCATCTGGCTAGATGAATACAAAAATGGTGGGGGGAACAAGAGGCGCAATAGTGCCCTATCACTAGTGACACTAGAAGTATGAGCGGTATAATACAGTTCCACTCACCTATTCCAGTTGTGTAACCCACAACTGGCTTGAGAGCATATCACAGAATCAGCTGCTGCAGGACCTCCACCAACCACTCGCACGTGGAAAAACCTTCAGAAAGTTGTGGGAAGCAGGGTGTGTTACAGTCCGCGCTACTGAGATTCACAAATCACCTGGGATGCAAGATGTTGTAGCAGTGTACTCCTTTATTTCCTCCTACGCGTTTCGGCGCCCTTCCTGGCACCTTCCTCAGGGATATCCCTGAGGAAGGTGCCAGGAAGGGCGCCGAAACGCGAAGGAGGAAATAAAGGAGTACACTGCTACAACATCTTGCATCCCAGGTGATTTGTGAATCTCGGCAGTGCGGACTGTAACACACCCTGCTTCCCACAACTTTCATCTGGCTAGATGGAGACTCCAGTATTTGGTTAAGTGGAAGGGTTATGGTCAGGAGGATAATTCCTGTGTCTCTGCCTCTGATATTCATGCTAAAAGATTGGTGCGTGCCTTTCATCGGGCTCACCCTGATCGCCCTGGTGGCGTGGATGAGGGTTCGGTGACCCCTCCTCAAGGGGGAGGTACTGTTGTGAGTTCATTTTCCCCTTCACCTTTGAGGTCTGATGAACTACCTCTTCTGGTGAAGGAAGGTAGTGAGGCTGATTACAAAGCACCTGAGCAGAATGATGATGACTGGGTGACTTGAATTGCTGACTGGATATAAGGCAGCCGATGCCCTTCTGCCTTGCGGGTGATTTCTCTGAGGGATTCTTGGAGACCAGTCTGATTCCTGCTCCTCAAAAGCTAAGTTTTCTGCTCTGCTTTTTGCATTTGTGTTTTGGTTTTGTTTTGCCTTGTTTTTCTGGATTTCTGCCTTTCCCTGCTGGGTGAGCTGAATTCCTTTTTGCACTGTCTTCAGAAAATACCTTAGTATTGATATAGTCTTTTTGAAGCCTAGCGTCTTCAGGGCTTTTTCCCTATCAGTCTGTTGGCTCTTGTTTTGAGAGGGTTTTGGCGGATTGCAGACGGCAGCTTTTCTTTCCTGTCCTATTTGGTTAGTTTGGGCCCCATCATTTGCTCAGCCTATCTTTCTATCTGTGTGAGTGTTTTTTCATCTTGCTTCACCGTCATTATATGTTGGGGGCTGCCTATTGCTTTGTGGTCTGCTCTGGGGCAGTTTAGATTTCCCTTTTTTTCTTTAGACTATTTAGTTCTCCGGCTGTGATCGAGGTGTCTAGGGCACCGTAGGAACCCCCCACGGCTACTGCTAGTTGTTGTTGTTAGGTTCAGGGGTCTGCAATCCGATAGCTGACAACTTCTCTGGTTTTCTGGACTTAGCTAGTATTTCTGTTTTTGCCTCCTACGGTGACTCATTCATAACAAGAAATATGAAAAATTGAGAATGCTTAGCGCATAAATTGGCCAATTCATGAGTGCATGCAAACTTTCATATTTCATGTTTGCAATCTATTGTGCTACAGAGTGCTGCCTTATTTATTTGAGTATTTACAATGATGGTTCAGCCATCTTGAGGGAGTGAGGGATAGATGGAGATAGTGAATGGGCTATACACACACACACACACACTTACACATAAAATGACTTTGATTAGGGAACACGGTAGGCCGCTCTGAACAAATGTGTTTTGAGGGAGTGGCTAAAACTGTGCAAGTTGTGGGTGTTCCTAATTTCTTGGTGTAGAGCATTCCAGACGATTGGTGCGTAGCGCGAGAGGAGTCTTGGAGTCGAGAGTGTTAGTTACGGATTAGTGCAGAGGTTAGTCGAAAGTCATTTGCAGAGTGCAGCAATCGACTAGGCCAATAGACAGAAATGAGGGAGGAGATGTAAGGGGGTGCTGCACTGTGGAGAGCTTTGTGGGTACAAGTACTTTGAATTGGATCCTGTAGTGAATGGGCAGCCAGTGTAACGACTGGCGAAGAGCAGACACATACCGATTAGATAGATGGATGACCCTGACTGCTGCATTAAGGATAGACTGGAGAGGGGAAAGTCGAGTGAAGGGGAGACCAATTAATAGAGCGTTACAATAGTCCAGGTGAGAGTGGATCAAGGCGACAGTGATGGTTTTTGTTGTCTCCTTGTTTGGAAAAGGGCGGATTCTAGAGATGTTCTTTAGGTGTAAGCAGCAAGAGCGTGTAAGAGATTGTATATGGGAGGTGAAGGAGAGAATGGTGTCAAACGTAACACCTAGACAGCGCACCTGCTGCCAGGGTGTTATCATGGTGCCACCCACGGAGAGGGCAATGTCAGATTTAGGGAGGTTAGTGGACGATGGGAGCAGAAGAAGTTCAGTTTTGGAGAGGTTGAGTTTCAGATAGAGGGCGGACATGATGTTGGAAACTGCGGACAGACAGTCACTGGCGTTCTGTAGTACAGCGGGGGTAAGGTCAGGGGATGACATGTATAGTTGTGTGTCATCAGCATTAAGATGGTACTGAAAGCCAAATCTGTTGATGGTCTGTCCAATTAGGGCCGTGTAGTGAGAGAAGAATAGGGGCCAAGGACGTAGCCCTGTGGTACCCCAACAGTGAGAGGAAGAGGAGATGAAGTGAAGCCAGCAAACAAAACACTGAAGGAGCGGTCAGAAAGATAGGAAGAGAACCAGGAGAGGGTAGTGTCCTTAATGCCTAGTGACTAGAGCCTAGAAAATAGGAGACGGTGGTCAACAGTGTCAAAAGCTGCAGAAAGGTGAAGAAGAATGAGCAGAGTGGTCACCGCTACATTTTGCTGTCAGAAGATTATTGGTCGCTTTGATGAGTGCAGTTTCTGTCGAATGTAGGGGCGGATGCCAGACTGTGAAGGGTCTAGGAGGGAATGAGTGGAGAGGTAACGGGCAAGGCGGGAGTAGACAAGGCGCTCCAAGAGTTTAGAGATCAAGGGGAGATTGGAGACTGGTCTGTAGTTGTTTGTGCAGGATGGGTCGAGGGCGGGTTTCTGTAATAATGGAGTAATGATAGAGTGAAGGAGGATGGGAAAATGCCCAAAGAGAGGGAGAGATTGAAGATTGCAGTTAGGTGAGCTGTGACGACTGGAGAGAGAGACTGGAGGAGATTTGAGGGAATGCGGACAGTAGTGCATGTAGTCGGACAAGAAGAAGAGAGGAGCCTGAAGACTTCTTCTGTGATGGGATTAAATGAGGAGACTGAGCTAGGGAAAATGCAGGGAGGCATGGGAGTCACTGCACTTGGTGGCTGTGAGCGGATTTCCTGATGGATAGTATCTAATTTCTCCACAAAGTGGGAGGCCAGGTCATCAGCACAAATGTCTGTGATAGGGTCTTGTATTTTCGGCCTGAGGAGTGAGTGAAAGGTGTCAAAAAGTTTCTTGGAGTTGATGGATAATGAGGAGATCAGGGTGGTGTAGTAGGTCTGTTTGGTGAGGTGGAGGGCAGAGTTGTAGATTCTTAACATAAATATAAAGTGGGTTAAGTCTTCTGGTGTGCGAGTTTTCCTCCATAAGCGTTCAGCACTCCTAGAGCATTGCTGGAGAAATCAGGTTTGCGATGTGAGCCAGGGCTGTTTTACTCTGTGCTTGGAGGTTCTGAGGGTGAGGGGAGCTACTTGGTCAAGGGTGCTTCTGAGAGTGACATTGTAGTGGTGTACAGCCAGATCAGGACAGGAAAAAGAGGAGATTGGGGACAGTGATGAGTGTAGGGAGTCTGAAAGTGTATGAGGGTTAATGGCATGTAGATTTGTGAATGTGTGGTAGGTAGGCGTGTGCTCGGGTGGGCAAGAAATTTTGAACATGAAGGAGAAAATGTTATGGTCAGAGAGGTGAAGCGGTGAGTTATTTAGGTAAGAGATTGAACAGAGCCGGACAAAGACCAGGTCAAGGGTGTTACCGTCTTCATGTGTTTCAGGGGATGAGAGCTGTGAGAGGCCTAGAGAAGTGGTTAGTGATAGAAGCTGGGATGCAGATGTGGAAGTGGGGCTGTTAATGGGGATGTTGAAGTCTCCCAGGATGAGGGTTGGGAGTCCTGAGGACATGAAGTGCGGCAGCCAGGCCGAGAAATGGTCAAGGAATTGGGTGGGTGAGACTGGGGGCCAATATATGACCACTACTCTGAGGGAGAGGGGACGGTAGAGCCTGATGGTGTGGCCCTCAAAAGAAGGGAATGAGAGTGATGGAATGGGGGAATTGTAAGCCATCATGGGAAATGGCAGCAGGGAGGCAGGGTCAGAATCCATCAATCGAAATTTTTTTCAAATTAAGCATTTATGAGATTTCTGTGGGTAAGATATGCTCACTGTCATTACAGAGGTGTAAGTAATACATAAGGGACATAAATCTCACTTAATCCTTAATTCTCCCTTATGTAAAAGTATAGATATACGGAACTGTATCGCCCTTTCACCCCGAAGCCTATTTTCATCTTCCCGGCAGACCAATTTTTTCAATTCTGACCAATGTCACTTTATGATGTAATAACTCTGGAACACTTTAATGGATCCCAGTGATTCTGAGTTTGTTTTTTTATGCCATATTGTACTTCATGATAGTGGTAAAATTTATTTGATATAATTTACAATAATTTGTGAAAAAATTGGGAAATTTGGTGAAAATGATGAACATTTTGCAATTTTCAAACTATTAAGTTATAAGGGTTAAAAGTTGACCAGCGATTTCTAGATTTTCCAACAAAATTTACCGCTTTTTTAGGGACCAAATGGACCACATCACATTTGAAGTGACTGAGGGGCCTATATGACAGAAAATACCCAAAAGTGACACCATTCTAAAAACTTCACCCCTCAAGGTGCTCAAAACCACATTCAAGAACTTTATTAATATTTCAGGTGCCTCAAAGGAATTATTGGAATGTGGAAGGAAAAAGTAAACATGAGAAAATAGACCCCAAAATTTGTTGTGCAGTTTCTCCTGAGCACACCAATATCCCACATGTGGGTGAAAACCATTTTTGGGCGCATGACAGGGCTCAGAAAGAAATGAACGCCATTTGACTTTTTGAATGTAAAATTATCATAATTAGCGGATGCCATGTCCTGTTTGGAGAGTCCCTGATGTGCTGAAACAGTGGAACTTAACTAGATGTGTGGTGAGCTCCTTGAACCTCCCAGGTGCTTCACAGAAGGTTATAACGTTGGGCCGTGAAAATAAAAAATCCCATTTTTCAAACAAAAAGATTTTTTAGCCCCAAATTTTGCTTTTTCAAAAGGTGAACAGGAGAAATTGCACCATACTATTTGTTGTGCAAATTCTCCTTAGTATGCTGATGCCCAATATGTGGAGGAAAACTACTGTTTGGGCGCATGGCAGAGCTTGGAAGGGATGCAGCTCCATTTGAGTCTCTGAATGCAAAATTTGCTGGAATAATTAGCTACCGCCATGTAGCATTTGGAGTACCCCTGATAGTATTAAACAGTGGAAACCCCCCACAAGTGACACTATTTTGGAAACTAGACCCCTCAGGGAACTTATCTAAATATGTGGTGAGCACCTTTAACTCCCAGGTGCTTCATAGAAGTTTACAATGTTGAGCCATGAAAATGTTTTAGCTTCAATTTTTTTTATTTTAACAAGAGTAACAGGAGAAAATGAACCCCAACATTTGCTGTGCAATTTCTCCTGAGTACACCGATACCCTATATGTGGTGAAAAACTACTTTTGATGCACAGTGCATAGCTCAGAAGGTAAACAGCGCCATATTGAAGTTCAGATTTAGCTGGACTACTTTGAAGGTGCCATGTCACATTGGTAGAGCCCCTAAGATGCCAGATCAGCAGAACCCCCCATAAGTGACCCTATTTTACAAACTACACCTCTCAATTAATTAATCTAAAGGTACAGTGACTATAGTAACACTACAGGTGTGTCACAAAATTGTATACCTGTCACTAGAGTTGAGCGAAACGGGTCGAAAAAATTCAAAAGTCGCCGACTTTTGGCAAAGTCGGGTTTCATGAAACGAAACCCGACCCTAGGATGAGGTCGGCCACGAGGTCGGCGACTTACGCGCCAAAGTCGCGTTTCAAAAGTTTGTTTTGCGCTCTTTTTCAGCCAATCAGGATCCACGGACACTGTGGGCAACGTGATGACCTAGGCACGGGTCACCAGCATCTTTCAGAAGGGCATGCAAGTGATTGGCTTGCTTTGGTGGGCGTCACAGGGGGTATAAAAGGGCGTGCACGCCGACCGCCATCTTACTTCAGCCGATCTTAGTATAGGGAGAGGTTGCTGCTGATTCTGTAGGGAGAGCGTTAGGCAGGGAAGAAGACAAAAAAACTGCTTCTGCTGCTAGCGATTTGGCCTGCACAACACACAAGTCACTGTGTGTGCAGTGCAAGGGGAGGCTATATTGTGGTGTATCAGTGGTGTTGGTTGTTGGGCTGCCTTTTAAAGCTTCCTGACACGCTGGCATTGCTGTTTACCCACTGCTCCGCAAACTGCTTTTTTAAAAGCAATCCAATCTCCCTTATCCTCTAGTCACTTTTGTCACAGCTGTGCCAGCGAGCCTGTCACATAGCGCTCAGATATCAGTGGGCCTCACACAATCCACAAGTGTCCAGTGTCCAAAAGTGTGCGCAGAGATTCAAAATCTCCATTATCCTCTCGTCACTTTGGTCACAGGCAGCTGTGCCATCGAGCGTGTCACATAGCGCTCAGATATCAGTGGGCCTCACACAATCCACAAGTGTCCAGTGTCCAAAAGTGTGCGCAGAGATTCAAAATCTCCATTATCCTCTCGTCACTTTGGTCACAGGCAGCTGTGCCATCGAGCGTGTCACATAGCGCTCAGATATCAGTGGGCCTCACACAATCCACAAGTGTCCAGTGTCCAAAAGTGTGCGCAGAGATTCAAAATCTCCATTATACTCTCGTCACTTTGGTCACAGCTGTGCCATCGAGCATGTCACATAGCGCTTAGATATCAGTGGGCCTCACACAATCCACAAGTGTCCAGTGTCCAAAAGTGTGCGCAGAGATTCAAAATCTCCATTATCCTCTCGTCACTTTGGTCACAGCTGTGCCATCGAGCCTGTCACATAGCGCTCAGATATCAGTGGGCCTCACACAATCCACAAGTGTCCAGTGTCCAAAAGTGTGCGCAGAGATTCAAAATCTCCATTATCCTCTCGTCACTTTGGTCACAGGCAGCTGTGCCATCGAGCGTGTCACATAGCGCTCAGATATCAGTGGGCCTCACACAATCCACAAGTGTCCAGTGTCCAAAAGTGTGCGCAGAGATTCAAAATCTCCATTATCCTCTCGTCACTTTGGTCACAGCTGTGCCATCGAGCGTGTCACATAGCGCTCAGATACCAGTGGGCCTCACACAATCCACAAGTGTCCAAAAGTGTGCACAGAGATTCAAAATCTCCATTATCCTCTCGTCACTTTGGTCACAGCTGTGCCATCGAACGTGTCACATAGCGCTCAGATATCAGTGGGCCTCACACAATCCACAAGTGTCCAGTGTCCAAAAGTGTGCGCAGAGATTCAAAATCTCCATTATCCTCTCGTCACTTTGGTCACAGGCAGCTGTGCCATCGAGCCTGTCACATAGCGCTCAGATATCAGTGGGCCTCACACAATCCAAAAGTGTCCACTGTCCACAAGTGTGTGCAGAAATTCTAAATCTCCCCTGTCCTATAGACACCTTGTACCTTGTTTTACATTACTATATAGTTTGTTGGATTTTGTCTACATTTCTACCAAAAATGAGGAAGGCTGGTGGAAGAGGCTGTGGAATTGGGCGGGGGTTGGCAGCTGGTAATGATGGTGTTGGTGGTGGATCTGATGGTAGTGGCAAGAGCAAAATAGGACCGAATGCAGGAGGTGCTGACCCTGCGTCATCGTCTGGCTACATAAGGCCTCGAAGGCTTAGTTTTCTAGGAGTTGGCAAACCGCTTTTAAAGGCAGAGCATCAGGAAAAAGTTTTGTCTTACATTGCTGACTCAGCCTCCAGCTCTATCGCCTCCTCTTCTTCAGTTGTAAAAAGTAAAAGCACTGAGTCGTCATTGGAGGCTCATGTTCATGAACCACACCTTTCCTTGTGTCCTTCACCCCAACCAAGATTGAAGGATGACGCAGGCCATACTACTGATTACTCCATGGAGCTGTTTTCACATACCATGCCTGGATTATCAAGTGAAATGGTGAATTACCCAGGCCAAGATGAATCTGACATGGAGTGCACTGATGCACAGCCGCTGATGGATGATTCTGCTGGTACATTCACTCAGAGCACTACATTGTCCTCGCAGTGTACAGAGCCAGATTTTGACCCTGATGAGACTCAGGTGCCCCTTCCCGCACACTATACCACCATACACGGTGACACAGAGAAAGGTGCACATGACATAGAAGAGGAGGTGATGGATGACCCAGTTGTTGACCCAGATTGGCATCCATTGGGGGAAGAGGGTGCTGCTTCCAATAGCTCAGATGAGGAGCATCCACAGCAGACATCGACATCGCAACAGCTGTTATCTGGCAGGCCCGGAGCACTCCAAAGACAGGTTCCAAACATCAAAAGAGTTGCTGGACAGCTTGTCCAGAGGGTCAAAAGATCACAGCGTGCTAGGCCGCAAAATGTCTGCCAAAGTAGGAAGAGTGCAGTGTGGCACTTTTTTGAACAAAATCCTCATGATCAGGCCAAGGTTATCTGTAAGAAGTGCGCAAAGACCTTTAGCCGAGGGAAAAATTTGAAAAATTTGAATACCAGTTGCATGCTTAGACATTTAACCAGCATGCACTTGCAAGCGTGGACACAACACCAAACCTCAAGTGCCACATGTGCAACTGATCACAACGAAGGTAGTCAGCAACGCTACATTGTTTCCCCCACTGTAAGCCCACCGGTTAGCACAGCAGCAAATGTTGAGGTGTCGTTGCAAGACCACAGCAGTCAGGGAATCCCACTGTTATATCAACGAAAGACTGATTCTAGGCCATCAGAAAGAACACCAACTCCATCACCATCATCAACCCTCTCTGTCCGCCCTGTCCACCGCTACTTCCACCATATGCAGCTCTCAAGTCCAGCTCACCCTCCCAGACACTATGAGTAGGTCAAGAAAGTACTCAGTCTCTCATCCGCGTACACTGGGTTTGAACGCCCACATTGCCAAACTAATCTCGTTTGAGATGATGCCCTTTCGGTTGGTGGAAAGCACAGCTTTCCGCGAACTCATGGCCTATGCAGTACCACGCTATGACCTACCCAGTCACCACTTCTTCTCTCGCAAAGCCATCCCAGCCCTCCACCATCATGTGAAAGACCGCATTGTCCATGCACTAAAGCAGTCAGTGAGCGGAAAGGTGCACCTCACAACTGATGCATGGTCCAGTCGGCATGGCCAGGGCCGTTACGTGTCCATCACTGCGCACTGGGTTAATGTGGTGGATGCAGGGTCCACAGGGGACAGCGGTGGTGGGACAGTGCTGCCTAGCCCACGGTATAGGAAACAGTTGGCTGTAGGCGTTCGACCCTCCTCCTCCTCCAGAAGCGAAAGCTCGTCCACAGAGCGCAGTCGTACGAGCACTCCATCTGCAGCTGCCACTGTTGCACACGATGTGTCCCCCTATCGAGCAGCTAGTGGAAAGCGTCAGCAGGCTGTGTTGCAGATGATGTGTTTGGGCGACAGACACACCGCCGAGGTGCTGGCCGAGTACTTGAAGCGACAAACTGAGTCATGGCTGGGCAGTGTACATCTTGAGGCAGGCAAGGTAGTTAGTGATAACGGCCGTAATTTTGTGGCAGCCATAGCCCTTTCAAAACTCAGCCACATACCTTGCTTGGCTCACACCTTGAACCTGGTGGTGCAGTGCTTCCTCAAAAATTATCCGGAGTTAACAGCCCTGCTCCAGAAGGTGCGAAGACTGTGCGCGCACATCCGCTGGTCGCCTGTACACTCCGTTCGTATGCAGAAGCTGCAGCGATTGCGCCACCTTCCCAACCACCGCCTCATTATCGACATTGCAACAAGGTGGAACTCCACCCTGCACATGGTGGAGCGGCTGTGCGAGCAGAGGCAGGCCATAATGCATTTGTGGGAGGATACACGGCCAGGCACTTTGAGAGCAGACATGGAGTTGACAGGCGTGCAGTGGTCGAAGCTGAAAGACCTTTGTAAAGTCCTTCAGTGTTTTGAGGAATGCACACGGCTGGTAAGCGCAGACAACGCCATCCTAAGCATGAGCATCCCACTTATGCGTCTGCTCATGCAAACTTTGACGCACCTTAAGGAGCAGGCGTCTGCAGCCAATGTTGATGAGGAGGAAGAGGAGGAGGGAATCCTTGATGACATTCAGCCATTGCCTGCTCAGGGACCTCTCCTGGACGAGGTGGAGGAAGAAGAGGAGGAGGAGGAGGATGATGGGGATGATTACTTAGGGGAGGAGGATGCATCTCGTGGGGCAAGTGAAAATGTTGGCGTGGCAAGGTCTGGTACAGGGTTTGTGCGTGACTGGAGGGATGTGGATTTGCCAGAAAGTGCTCCTCCACCCAGCACTCGCAGTGCATCATTGACACCGGGAACATTGGCCCACATGTCAGATTATGCCTTGCGGATCCTAAAAAGGGACCCCCGCATTGCCAAAATGATGAACGATGACGACTACTGGTTGGCCAGCATCCTGGATCCACGCTATAAAGGCAAATTACAAAACATCATGCCACAGGAGAACCTTGACCTAATATTGGCTAATAAACAAGCAACTCTGGTAAATCGGTTGCTTGAGGCATTCCCAGCACACAGCAGCGGTGATGGTTCTCACACGAGCCGTACGGGCCGGGGGCAGCTTGGCAGAGGTGTTCGTGGTGCACACAGCAGAAGTGGCGTTGGAGACAGGGGTTTCATGACAATGTTGTGGACTGATTTTTCAAATACCGCTCACACAACTGGTAATACTGCATCGATGGAAAGTGACAGGAGACATCAGTTGTCAACTATGGTTACAAACTACTTTTCCTCCCATATCGATGTTCTCCCACACAGGTCATTCCCCTTTGACTATTGGGCCGCTAAACTGGACACCTGGCCTGAATTGGCCCAATATGCCTTACAGGAGCTCGCTTTCCCAGCTGCAAGTGTGCTATCGGAAAGAGTCTTCAGTGCAGCTGGATCAATCCTGACAGAAAAAAGGACCCGTCTGTCAACCCAAAATGTGGATGATCTAACCTTCATTAAAATGAACCACGCATGGGTTTCCAAGGATTTTGTCCCACCTTCCCCTGATGACACATAGGGTGACAGAAAAATGGCTTGCTTTGGTCCACCTCTTCCTGGTACTTCACCTATTTCGCCTTTTGCATCAGCTGAATGTCCAACATCAACATATGCCACTTTCTAAAACTCCCTAACTGTGCTGCCTCCCCCCCCATGGTCGGGGTCACCACCTACCGCACGACACCGTGCGAGTGCCGTTGCCCTGGACAGGTGGGTAGGCCGACTCTTGGGCGCGGGCACTGGCACAGGGTCCCTCATAGTGCAATCAAGTGTCTCTGACGGTGGTGGTGCACACCCACCGTCAGACACACCGCTGTACTATGAGGGGCCCAGTGCCAGTACCGACGCCCACGAGTGGGCCCCCCTTGCTTGGGCAGGGCCCCAGCATTTGCAATCTTTACCTCTCCCTGCTCCTCCGCTGTGTAATCTGGGCCGTCAAATCCATACTGTGCCTGACACCGTCTGAGCCTGCCTCCTGAGACATATATTTTGAATGTGTACGCTATCCATACATGTTATCCGGGGATACGGTACCCTTTCTAACCTTTGTGCAATCACGTGCAATCCATACTGTGCCTGACACCGTCTGAGCCTGCCTCCTGAGACATATATTTTGAATGTGTACGCTATCCATACATGTTATCCAGGGATACGGTACCCTTTCTAACCTTTGTGCAATCACGTGCAATCCATACTGGGCCTAACACCGTCTGAGCCTGCCTCCTGAGACATATATTTTGAATGTGTACGCTATCCATACATGTTATCCGGGGATACGGTACCCTTTCTAACCTTTGTGCAATCACGTGCAATCCATACTGGGCCTGACACCGTCTGAGCCTGCCTCCTGAGACATATATTTTGAATGTGTACGCTATCCATACATGTTATCCAGGGATACGGTACCCTTTCTAACCTTTGTGCAATCACGTGCAATCCATTCTGGGCCTAACACCGTCTGAGCCTGCCTCCTGAGACATATATTTTGAATGTGTACGCTATCCATACATGTTATCCAGGGATACGGTACCCTTTCTAACCTTTGTGCAATCACGTGCAATCCATACTGGGCCTAACACCGTCTGAGCCTGCCTCCTGATACATATATTTTGAATGTGTATGCTATCCATACATGTTATCCGGGGATACGGTACCCTTTCTAACCTTTGTGCAATCACGTGCAATCCATACTGGGCCTAACACCGTCTGAGCCTGCCTCCTGAGACATATATTTTGAATGTGTACGCTATCCATACATGTTATCCGGGGATACGGTACCCTTTCTAACCTTTGTGCAATCACGTGCAATCCATACTGTGCCTGACACCGTCTGAGCCTGCCTCCTGAGACATATATTTTGAATGTGTACGCTATCCATACATGTTATCCAGGGATACGGTACCCTTTCTAACCTTTGTGCAATCACGTGCAATCCATACTGGGCCTAACACCGTCTGAGCCTGCCTCCTGAGACATATATTTTGAATGTGTACGCTATCCATACATGTTATCCAGGGATACGGTACCCTTTCTAACCTTTGTGCAATCACGTGCAATCCATACTGGGCGTGAGAACGGCTGGCGAGCTGTTAAGCAAGCTACAGCACCTGTCCAGACAAGTACAGGGATTCCCTAGCGAGGAGACTTATTTGATTGTTTTCAATGTTGGGACAGCAATTTTTGGGGAGCACTATACTCTGGAGAATGATAGATGGGGCCCACCATACACTGGAACATTCCAAAGGTGGACATCAGACACTGGAGCAGCATTTACAGGGCCCATTATACTCTAGAGCATTAGAAATGGGGCCCATTATGTTTGGAGCATTATTTGGGCCCATAAGACAGTGGAGCTTCATCCATGGGGACCAACATATACTGTAGCATTATGTGGAGCTCATCATATACTGTTTCAAACATTATATGGGACCAATGATTCTGTATGGAGAAATAGATGGGCCTCGTCATGAGATGTAAAAAGTGAGGTATTTTTCATTGTACTATACCGCTATTTATCTGCCGTATCGGAGCATGATGAGTTGTGGTATGTGTTAAAGGGGCGCTCTTTCGCCCAGGGCACATGAAAACCTGCAGCCAGCCCTCCCCCCCCACAACTTTAGCCAAATAACCCCCATTTTTCAGTGCGTAACTTGTATTATGAAGTTAATTAAGGTTGACAAGCTTAAGTAAGAAGAATTGATGCTTTTGGCATTCAAATGGGCACTGTAGGTGTGTTTCCTGTCCTCCTCTCACTGATGACTTTTATTCCCCATTGACTTACATTGGGTTTCGTGTTTCGGGACGACCCCGACTTTTCCCTATAATCGGACGATCTTGCTCGACCCGACTTTTGGAAAAGTCGGGTTTCACGAAACGAAACGCGACCCTAAAAAACCAAAAGTCGCTCAACTCTACCTGTCACAACTCATTTTTGGAGTCCTGACAGCTCTGGTTCTGATTTAATTTAAATATTTTTACTTTTGAGCCAGCAAGAGTTAATGTCAGATTCCTTGCTGGCAGCTGATGCGTTGTTGGTCAGCTATTGTGGGTGGTGACCACTTCCACCATCCTTTAAATAGCCACATGACGCATCAGCTGACTGTTGGTAATAGATTTTGTCTCTGAAGACCAGCCTAGGAGTTTGGAGCTCTCTGGTGCCAGCAGTGTATCTGGAGTTCGAGGTCCTGGTTCCGTATCCTCTGCTGTGCAGCAGCTTTGCAGCAGAGGCTTGAGCAATGTTTTCATTGTTCCTTTCCTTGTCTGTCTCATGCTTGTCACTACCCCCGTGTTGATACCATCTGCCGTGGTGACACTAACGTCCTTGCAGGCCAGTGCACTAGCCAAGGTATAGTGGGGTGACAGCTTGGGACTAGGCACGTGGTGGCAGTGGTGGGAAGGACCTGCATAGGGCGTTAGGGGAGTTTAGGAATAGGCTCAGATTGCTGTTAGGAGGTGCCCCATCCCTTGCCTCACTCCCTATTGTTAGGGGCTTCCTCTCCCTTTTTCCATCCTGTTGTGTGTGTATTGTGCCCTCCCGAACATGTCAATACCATTGGACAGTGAAGAAAAAAAAATTACATTTTTACCAGCAAAATATTGTATTAGCTCCAGATTTTACATTTTCATACTTGGAAATGGGTAAAAATGGCACCAAACTTTGTCCCACAATTTCTGCTGAATGTAGAAATACCCCATATGTGGCTGTACAATACTGTTTAGCCACACGGCGAGACTCGAGAGGGATGGAGCACTATTTGCCTTCTGGAGTGTAAAATAGTTTGCGGACTCCACATACAGGGCCCCTAAGTGCTAGAAATGCAGAATCTCCCCTCAAGTAATCCCATTTTGGAAATTATACCCCTTTGGGAATATATCTACAGGTGTTGTGATGATTCTGACTCCATGAATGTTTTCCAGAATAAAGCAGTAGTGGATGTTGCTGAGTGAAAATTGCAAACTGTCATTGTAGTGACCAGTACATTGTAGTGACCAGGTCATGCTTCTGGAAATATGCACCCGTAAATTAAGTGGGCTCTCATCACTACAGAAATTCCAGGCAAGTGGCCCCTAAATGTGGTTTAGACACACTCCGGCTCAAAAGGGAAAGAGGCATTTTGGGAGAGTAGAATTTGCTGAATTTCTTTTGAGGGGCGAGGATCCATTTTGCTTTTCCAGAGCCTTCATACTACCAGTAACGTGAAAGCCCCCTATATTTCCATTAACAGATGACGGACCTGACTGGGGAATTGCTTTTTTGTGGATTGAGTTGAAGTTGGGAACATTTTACATAATATTTAAGATCACATTTATCTGGAGCTGTACACTGAGCATTTAGTTTGGGGTTTCCATCTAAATCTCCAAGTGACGTGACAGATGAAACCCCCGATGGATCCATTCACTGTAATGAGGCAGCAGAGTTGCTCTTGATTACTCTGGATTCGACCGTGCTTTTATGCATGCCAAAAAAGATGGACATTGCTGGAATACAGGTCCTAAGGTGTCCATAGTGCATTTATCTGCCTCATTATAGGGGATCTTCTGCCAGGGGTTCCATCTTAATCATGTGTTTCAGAGATTTACACGGAAACCCTGGTGTAAGCACTCAGCGCATAGCTCAAGGTAAATGTGAGCTGAGCCTGACTGCGATCTTTGGGAGGCAGAATGAACAAATTCACAGAATTGCTTTATTTATTTTTTACACTGCTTCTCGTGCGGTATAAGTGATTTGATAACTTTCTTCTTCTGGCCGATGTGATTACAGCGATACAGATTTATATCAGGTTTCTATGTTTGGCAGCTGCCACACACTAAAAGACGCTTTTTATTGCAAAAACTAGCTTTTGCATCCCCATATTTAGACAGCTATAATTTTTCCATATTTCGGCCAACAGAGTCATGCGACAGCTTCTTTTTGCAGGACAAGTTGACATTTTTATTGGTACGATTTTTGCACACATGACATTTTTGATCGCTTTTTATTCCGATTTTTGGGAGGCAGAATGAACAAAAACCACGAATTCAAGAATTGATTTTTGTTCATTTTTTAATGCCGTTCCGCATATAGTAAAATTAATAGGGCAGTTTTATTCATTGGGTCAGTACGATTACTGCGCTACCACATTTATATAATTTTTTTAAGTTTTGCCGCTCTTACACAATAAAAGCTATTTCATAGAAAAAATAATTATTATTCCATTGCTTTATTCTGAGAGTTATAACTTTTTTATTTTTCTGCTGACAGAGCTGTATGGCGGCTTGTTCTCTGCGGGACAATATGATGTTTTCAGTGATACCATTTTTATTTGCTCTCGTTTTTTTGATCGTGTTTTATTGGATTTTTGTTCAGCTGCATTATGATAAAGCATAGTTTTTTGCCTCATTTTATCTATTTTTTACGGTGTTCACTGAAGGGGTTAACCAGTGGGAAAGTTATATTGGTCGGGTTGTTCTGGACACAGCGATACCAGATATGTGTATTTTTTTTACATAAATTTATTTATTGGAATAATATTTTTTCTTTTGTTCTTCATTTGTTCTTTTTTAAATATTTTTACAATTTTTAATAACTTTTTTAAAAACTTTTTTACTTTGGCCCACTATTGGACATCATCTTTTCACGAATCTGATACTCTGCAATGCTTCTGCACCGCAGGGCATCAAAGCAAAATCTGACAGGCAGGGAGGAGGCATGTCAGCACCTGAGCTCACAGGCCATCTTCCCTAAAGGGCCTTGAAGATCCCGGTGGCCATCTTGCGGCCCAGGGTTACCATGGAGACCATCAGCACAATGCGATCACATCACGTTGTGCTGAGGGAGCAGAGAGCTCACTCCCTGTGCGATGCTTCTTGACGTTGCTCTCACTATTGACAGTGGCATCTATTCTGCCTCTTCCTGATGGCTGCGTTCTAATTATGAGCTTCTTAGATAATTGTGCAACTCATACTCACACCATCAGGCATCCGCAGATAGTTTTAACTCCACCGGCAATGCAACTGTAGAAAGACCAGGAGAAACAATGCTGTTTTCTTCCAAAATCTTGAATTAGTTTACAATGAACAATAGGTAAAAAGGAGTAATCTGTACAGGGAAGTACACATGCGTATTGAGTAATGGTTGCTGTAGACTAAACTGAAGAAGGGAGGAACAACCTAATACAGAGCTCAACTACAGGAGGGACATAGAGACAATCATCACACAGTCTAATTCTACCTAGCAACAACAGGGAATTTTGCTGATTGGAGGAAAAACTAAACACAAAGAAATATACATTACAGGTTGTTCCCCTTTGTGGGACACAACACTCCCCGTCTGAAATCGTCAGATTTCATAAGTCCTTGTGCGAGATAAGTAGACAACTCTGTCTCTCGACGTCGTGAAACCTGCAATGAGATGAGAGAAGAAAAACAATGCAACATAATCCAGAAATAAAGTCCATAATTGTAGTAAAAGATAGACCATGAATAAAAAATGAAAAATGAGTCCAATAGAAAACCCATCTTTTATTGGGGAAGCCGCAACATGCCAACTCTTCCACCAACCCAACAGTAGAAGTTCCAGTCCACAAGGGGAAGTTAAAGTTCAGTTGGATGCTGATAATCCTGAGTCCTAGCATGGCAGTAAAATGCGAAGGTATGCTTCCCGCCATGGCAGAGTCCAGCGACAAAGCCAAGTTCATGTGACTCCTGCTTGAAGCAGCCAGCAGATGATGAACCTGAAATTCATGTCAGCAGGCACGATGACTGACCAGCTAGAAGGATGTCCAGGGTGATGAGATCTCAGCTTCTGTACTGGCACCTTGGACAAAAAACTTGTAAGGCAGGTTGGCTTAAGATCCTTCCTAGACTCTGGTTCTCTTGGCCCAAGTTCATTAACGAGTTCATCACAGGGTGATGCCTGGGAAGTGAACGTGTCTTGTTCGACATCCGGCTGTGGCTGCATTGCATGGGGAGAATGCTAGCACTATCGGTAAAAGACAGGCTGTTGAGAGAGGGACTCTCAGCACTGAAGTCTAGCACAGCTTCGGCTTGACCAGGCTTGTCATGGAGATAGGTGTCAAAAGCTGGGAACTTAGCAGTTGCTTGCTGTGAATCCCTTGGCAACTCAGTCTTTGCAGGAAGAGAAGGTGAGGGAGCTACCCAGCTGTTATAGTTGTCATCGGTTGGTTTGATGCTCATGACCCTGAAGATCACCTTGTCTTTCTCTGTAGGTGATGAGTTGTTGTCCTTGGTGGAAGGATTAAGTGCTGTTGTCTCGATGTTGTAGTCTTGAGGATAAAGCAGACTTGAGTTGTCAGATGGTTGTTGTTGACATTTAGCGTCGTTTGACTTCTTCTTCGTCCAGCAATGACGTGGGTCTGGCAGTGGGGACAAGTCAAGGTGATCTGACGTGATAAGCGTTTTGTAAGAGGAGATGCTACTTGGATCCTTTATTTCTTCCCTGTTGAATGGTATTTGGTTACAATCAACAAGCGTGGGTAGTGGTATCTCCATGGCGTCCTTCTCAAGAGAAATTATTATGAGGCCACCGGCCCTTCTTCCAGAGGTTTTAATAACGCTGCTGCAGGTGCCCAAGGTGTAGGGACAGACATCTCCTTTTAAGTCGAACAAGTCGAAGAGTTCTGACCTGGCCAGTGATTTGTTGCTCTGGTCATCCAGACTAATGTACACCTTGACTGCCTTCTCTGGATGACCCTTGGGATACACCCTTGCCAGGCAAATCTTCGCACAGGACTTGTCTCGGAGACATTCTCCGCAGACTTCGGTGTATGAGGAAGATACCACAATATGGCTTGTAGCTTGGTCTGAACTCTCCCCACCATGGCTTGTGGTGGGAGAAGGTGTAGACGCATAGTCAGACTGTGATGGATGGAGCACTTGTACATGGTCTTCGCTGTCGCACTCTAGACACTTGATGGCGATGACACAGTTCTTTGCAAGATGTTCGGTAGAGGTGCAGCACCTGAAGCATACTTCAAACTTCTTCAAGAGCTCCTTTCATTCTTGAAGGGGTTTCTTCCTGAAGCTGATGCACTTCTTCAGGGGTTGTGGCAGTTTGTGAATTGGATATTGGTGGTTCAGATTTTCCACCTTCATTGCCTTTGTCTGGCACTGATGTCGGTGTAGGCAGAACTTCTGTCTCTTTTGCAGACACCGGATGGCTGCAGTTACTGTTGTGAGAGCACGAACTCTCGTACTTATGAGATGGCGCAGAGCCGATGGGTTCTTCATAGCAGAAGCTGGGGTTGACTTTGCACTCTGCAATCTCCTTGATGAAGTCACAGAAATAGGAAAATGGAGGAAAAGAGACTTGGTATTGTCTTTTGTAGTTTGACCCATGTATGGTCCACCTTTTTGGTATGTTGTAGGGTAACTTGGCAACTATGGGTTTTACCCCACGAGCGGTGTCCAGGTAGCTGAGGCCAGGTAGGTGTGTGTCTGCCTTGGCTAACTGGAGCTCTTAGAGCAGGTCGCTGAGCTCTAGGAATTTTGAAGTGTCCTTGCCGGATATTTTGGGGAAATCCTGTAGATGCTTGAGCAATGCATTTTCTATAGCTTCGGGACTGCCGAAGCTACGTTCTAGTCTTTCCCATGCAGCCATGAGACCAGCTGCTGGTTTACTGATGTGGACGGATCTGAGCCTCTTGACCCGCTCTGTGGATTGAGATCTGAGCCACCTGATTAGCAGATCCAGCTCTTCAGCAGCAGTGATGCCAAGGTCACTAATTGTGGCTTTAAAGGCATATTTTCAACCTCTATAGTTCTCTGGTTGATCATCGAACCTTGTGAGACCGGTCTTCGTAAGTTCACGGTGAACCATGTACCTTGCAAAGTCAGACATGACAGTTTTCTCTGATTTTGGGAAGACAATTGCTGGCTGAGTAGCGCTGTTCATATGGTCTGTAGCGTCTTGACTTAGAAACGTAGGATATTATGGTGCAGCATAAGCATTTAGTGCAGTAACCGGTTTACTGAGAATACAGTAATTTCTGCCATAGATGTGACTGGAGCTGTGTGGCTTTGCTGGTGTGTAGAATCTGGCTGTGTACTAAAGCATGAATGAGGTTCGGGTTTGAATGTTTGTGGCACATTGAACTGACCTTGAAAGCTGGGAGCTGCAGGCGGATCGACATTTTGATGCTTTGGAGAGGGGTCGGTTCTGACAGGAATGTTGTTGGTGGTCAGAGGTTCGCTGGCTTGGCTCAGCACGTAGTCTCTTGTGCGCTTAAGTGAGTCTTTAGTGTCGAATTCGCACAAATTGAGGCTGTCTCCTCGGCTCCTACCTAGGGCTTGCTGGAAAACTTTTAGCTTTGCCATGGCTGCGGCATGTTCACATTCCTTCTGCAGTGCTTCTATTGCCGCCCTCTCATATGCAGATTCAGCTTCCATCTCTGCTTTCTTGCGTGCAGATTCAGCTTCCCTCTCTGCCTTCCTTCAGGCAAAACCGGCTTGCACTTTCATAGATTCCGCTTCTGTACGTGCTCTTATGAATTGTTCACTGAGGGTTGAGTACCTAGATGAGCTTGACTTGACTGAGTGCTTTGAGCTCCTAGCGGATCTGGATCTGTGCGATGCAGCTTCTGACATTTGTGCGATTTTTGCTTCTGTTTTGTCCACAATGTCATGCATGGTGTAGTCTCGTTCGGCATTGAGCTGTTGGAAGTCCTGGATTTCCTTTAGAGACTCTGGCGTATTTAATTTCAGCAGAGTAGAGATGTATTTTTTACAAGTGTCTTTATAAGACTGGTATGCAGAGTACAATTATTCAAGGGCTCCCTCTGGTGGTAACTCATGAGAGCCGGGCACAGTTAAGACAGTCACTTGGTTTAGCACTCTTTTCCATAGGGAAGTTGTGTGGTGTAGCAATTCACTTTTGGTGGATTCTACGTTCTCTTTGACCCTCCATGTAGGATTGGTTGATCATATGGATATTTCACTGCGAACTGTGAGAAGTTCTCTTTCCATTTTTTGCTGTTGCAGGACTGACAGTAAAAGGGTTCTTTTAGTCTGGGACATAGTGGCAGGAGGGCAAGGGTGGGGGTATTCTGCTCCTGGTTGTCAAGGAGACCATTACAAAGTTGCAACTAGAAGAGCTAAAGAGCACACAATGTGATACAAGTCTATGAAAACTGCTGTTTTTCAAAAACTTATAGGTGATCCTTTCTCTGGATTACAGACTGTGAACTGTTCTTAGTAACAGGTATTTTTGGCTGTGCAATTTTCTGAGGTGAGGAGCAAAGAGAATGTCTGCAACTATGTAAGCTGCTGTTGTTGTGGCATTACATGAGCCTTACGAACAATCTTATTTTTGGATTGCAGCTGTATACTATTGCAGGTAACAACTATTCCTTTTTACTATTCTGCCTCTTCCTGATGGCTGCGTTCTAACTATCAGCTTTTTAGATAATTGTGTAACTCGTACTCACACCACCTGGCATCCACACATAGTTTAACTCCACCGGCAATGCAACTGTAGAAAGACCAGGAGAAACTATGCTGTTGTCTTGAAAAATCTTGTATTAGTTTACAATGAACAGTAGGTAAAAAGGAGTAATCTGTACAGGGAAGTACACATGTGTCTTGAGTAATGGCTGCTGTAGACTAAACTAAAGAAGAAGGGAGGAGCAACCTAATACAGAGCTTAACTACAGGAGGGACATAGGGACAATCGTCACACAGTCTAATTCTACCTAGCAACAACAAGAAATTTTGCTGATTGGAGCAAAAACTAAACACAGAGTATACATTACAGGTTGTTCCCATTCGTGGCACACAACAGCATCAGTGGGATTAAACTTCTACAATCGGTTGCTGCAGGGCATCAGCTCTCATTTAGAGCTGACACTTGCACACCATTCCAGCGGTGGTCAGCGTGAGCCTGTGCGATCGAGAAGAAGTATATGTACAAATATCAAGACTGACCAGCACATCGAAACAGAAAACAGGTGTGAACAGGTGCTATAGCTATATGCATGTTATAGAGCTACAGAGTGCTTCTTTATTTCTTGTTTATACAGTCATATGTAAAAGTTTGGGCACCCCTATTAATTTTAACCTTTTTTCTTTATAACAATTTTGGTTTTTGCAACAGCTATTTAAGATTCACATATCTAATAACTGATGGACTCAGTTATATTTCTGGATTCAAATGAGGTTTATTGTACTAACAGAAAATGTGCAATCTGCATTTAAACAAAATTTGACCGGTGCAAAAGTATGGGCACCCTTATCATTTTCTTGATTTGAACACTCCTAACTACTTTTTACTGACTTCCTGAAGCACTAAATTGGTTTTGTAACCTCATTGAGCTTTGAACTTCATAGCCAGGTGTATCAAATCATGAGAAAAGGTATTTAAGGTGGCCACTTGCAAGTAGTTCTCCTATTTCATACTCCTATGAAGAGTGGCATCATGGGCTCCTCAAAACAACTCTCAAATGATCTGAAAACAAAGATTATTCAACATAGCTTTTCAGGGGAAGGATACAAAAAGTTGTCGCAGAGATTTAACCTGTCAGTTTCCACTGTGAGGAACATAGTAAGGAAATGGAAGAACACAGGTACAGTTCTTGTTAAGCCCAGAAGTGGCAGGCCAAGAAAAATATCAGAAAGGCAGAGAAGAAGAATGGTGAGAACAGTCAAGGACAATCCACAGACCTCCTCCAAAGACCTGCAGCATCATCTTGCTGCAGATGGTGTCACTGCATCGGTCAACAATACAGCGCACTTTGCACAAGGAGAAGCTGTATGGGAGAGTGATGCGAAAGAAGCCGTTTCTGCAAGCACGCCACAAACAGAGTCGCCTGAGGTATGCAAAAGCACATTTGGACAAGCCAGTTACATTTTGGAAGAAGGTCCTGTGGACTGATGAAACAAAGATTGAGTTGTTTGGTCATACAAAAAGGCGTTATGCATGGAGGCTTAAAAACACAGCATTCCAAGAAAAACACTTGCTATCCACTGTAAAATTTGGTGGAGGTTCCATCATGCTTTGGGGCTGTGTGGCCAATGCCGGCACCGGGAATCTTGTTAAAGTTGAGGGTCGCATGGATTCAACTCAGTATCAGCAGATTCTTGACAATAATGTGCAAGAATCAGTGACGAAGTTGAAGTTACGCAGGGGATGGATAATTCAGCAAGACAATGATCCAAAACACCGCTCCAAATCTACTCAGGCATTCATGCAGAGGAACAATTACAATGTTCTGGAATGGCCATCCCAGTCCCCAGACCTGAATATCATTGAACATCTGTGGTATGATTTGAAGCGGGCTGTGCATGCTCGGCGACCATCAAACTTAACTGAACTGGAATTGTTTTGTAAACAGGAATGGTCACAAATACCTTCATCCAGGATCCAAGAACTCATTAATGGCTACAGGAAGCGACTAGAGGCTGTTATTTTTGCAAAAGGAGGATCTACGAAATATTAATGTCACTTTTATGTAGAGGTGCCCATACTTTTGCACCAGTCAAATTTTATTAAAATGCAGATTGCCCATTTTCTGTTAGTACAATAAACCTCATTTGAATCCAGAAATATAACTGAGTCCATCAGTTATTAGATATATGAAACTAAAATAGCTGTTGCAAAAACCAAAATTGTTATAAAGAAAAAAGGTTAACATTAATAGGGGTGCCCAAACTTTTACATATGACTGTATAAAGAGATGGCTTCTCTTAGTATGCACCTGTTCACACCTGTTTTCTGTTTGGATGTGCCAGTCAGTCTTTTGATATTTGCGTAGCAGAGTAGCTGACTGCCAGCTCGCTGGAGATGTTAATATTTCTGTGGTCTGAGGAGAAAGCCCTGTGCTTATATGGCTGTGAGCACTACTTTATTGAATGCATAGTTGCAAACATTTCTTTGAAATGCAGATGATGAAAGCATGAAAACAGAAGTTTCAAAACATCTGAAATTATTCAGTATTGAGTTTTTTCTCATCATGCACAAATACACACACTAAGGCTATGTGCACACGTATGCAGAAAATTTCTTCATAAAAACCGGACTCCTTCCCAGAAAACGCGTGGTTTTTCCACGCATTTTTACCGCAATTTTTGCGCGTTTTTGCCGCGATTTTTGCACGTTTTTACCGCGATTTTTTCCACGTGTCCCCAGACCCATAGAAAATAGCTAGAAATGCAGAATTTTCCGTGAAATTAAGGAGTATGCTGCGTTTTTTACCGCAAAGCGTTTTTTCGCGGAAAAAAATGCATCAATATACACAAAAAGCGCAAAATGCATTAAACTGAATGGGAAGCTTCTTTTAAGCGTTTTTTGAGCGGATTTTTTGGTAAATCCGCTGGAAAAACGCAAAAAAAAAAACGCTGTGTGTGAACACAGCCTTACACACCTTGGCTGCTATCAATGAGGTTTTTATCTGAGGAATGCTCTGTCACAGTGAATGCACTTGAGCATACAAATCATGAAGACCTGCTGCAGCAATTGCTAACTAATGACATCCCAGATGTGCTCGATGGGAGGCAAATTCTTGATGCTGAAGGGCATGACAGCATGTGTTGGCCACACAGTCTGCTCACGGTATCATGAGCATTTAGTGTTGAAAAATAGTTCCTGGGACACTTTGGAGAAAAGGCCAAATCTATTTATCACTTAGCTGTTAGTTTACCTGGAATGAAGTCTAGAGGGGTCCATCTGTTGTATATTATGCCATCCCACACCATAATCCTGGGTGCAGGACCGGTGTGAAGTCTCCTCATGAAGGTCTCTTCATGGCACTGCCCTCATGGTCTCGTCAAATTCGTAGAATGGCACATAATGATCTTTACAACAAGTTAAATTAGATTTCACTTACAAAGCCTAAAATGTTAAATTGTGTCTGCACAAACCATCAGAAGACAAAGTTTCCCAGGAGCCATTTTTCAACATCGCAATGCCAGACTGCATGTTTCTCATGTTTCTGCGAGCAACCTACATGGCCTATACATCCTACCCTAACCTACAGAATCTCTGGACTTTCCTCCCATCAAGCACATCTGGGATGTCGTTAGTCAGTAATAGCAAAAGGAGCTTCCAGCAGAAAATCATCAAGATGATTGCATTCAGCGTGGCAGAATATTTCTCAGACAACCATCAATAACCTCAATGATAGCAGCCAAGGTGTGTAAAGGTCCCATTACATTTAGCGATGCACCAGCGATCACGACAACGATACGACCCGGCAAGATCGCTGGTGCATCGCTAAATGTTCGCTAGTGAGCTGCCAAACAGGCAGATCTCGCCAGCGACGGAGCAGCGATCGGCGGTCGTTACTTACCTGTCACACGCAGCGATGATGACGACTTCCGCCCGCGTCCATGCATCGCTCGTCGGCGCCAGCAGGAAGCCGACGATGAGAAATGGACCAGGACAATCTCGCGCGATCAGCGATATCCAGTGGGGGGCCGGTCGGAGGTTAGCGTCACATGTAGCGAGATCGCTAGCGATATCGCAGTTGCTTCACAAAATCGGTGATATCGCTATGTGTAAAAGGCCCTTAAGTGCGGGGATTTCCTCCCTTGACACTCTTACCTGATACTGAATAAATCAGGATGCTTTGTAAATTTTGTTTCCATTTTTTTATCATTTGCATATCATTAACAAGTCTATCCATCCTGTGGTTTCCATAATTCCATGACTTTTCCTTCTTGTTGTTGCAACTTCAATGTTGAGAAGTGTATATACAGTATTTGGTGCAAGTGCACTCGATACCAACAATTCTTATTTTGCTTCTTCTAAGTGAGACACTGTAAAGGAGGCACTGGTCATGATCACTTGGTAGCTCTAAATGGCTCCTTCATTGGGTGAAATGTTTTTTCTGCAACTCAAAAAATAATCTTTGTCAGTACCGCAATGTCCTGTGTTATCAAGACTCATGCTGCTAAGAACATTGGTGTCCTATACTACTGATTGCTCAGTGTGCATAGTCTATAGTGGATTGCTGGACTGCTAGTGTAAACAGGCTATTAAGTGATCACTAGAGTTGAGCGATACCAGCCGATACTTGAAAATATCGGATCGGAATGGATCGGCCGATCTTTAAAAAAAGTATCGGTATCGCCGATTCCGATACCGGGAACCAATGCAAGTCAATGGGGCCAAAATATCGGAATTAAAAAAAACCCTTTCTTTCCTTGTAGGTTAATTCTACATGAAGAAAAACAACTAAGAATAATGTAGAATGTATTGTGGGAGGTGGAGGAGACATTAAAGCCATAGAGGTTTAGCCCAATCAAATGGAATAGCAGGAATTAAACTTTTTTTTTTAAAGATGTTAGGAGTTACAAAGATATTGACTATGTTAGCCTCATTTATATTTTGCCAGACATGTATGTCTTCTTCTTCTACTTCCTTTTTTTACATTCTTCTTCTTCTTCTTCTACTTCCTTTTTTTACATTCTTCTTCTTCTTCTTCTACTTCCTTTTTTTACATTCTTCTTCTTATTCCTTTTTTTACATTCTTCTTCTTCTTCTTCTACTTCCTTTTTTTACATTCTTCTTCTTCTTCTTCTTCTTCTTCTTCTTCTTCTTCTTCTTCCTTTTCTTACATTCTTCATATTCTTCTTATTCAACAATTATTATTCTACATATTCAGCTTCTTCATCTTCTTCCTATTCTTCTTCATCATATTCTTGTTTGTGTCAGGCATTCCTGTAGTTGTTATCTAGAAAAGTTAGAAGTTTACACCTTCCGTTCTGCCTGTCACAAAAGATTTACAACAGGATTTGTCCGCGTTCAGTTTGGCCTGCAGAAGCAGGCCTTTTCCAGGGGCACCACGAGGAGGAACGGACTCACCCCCATACACTGCTTAGTCTTCTTCTGCTTATAAATAAGATAATATCATTTGCTCAGAGTATTAGTCTTATGCTTAATGTTCTTCTGCTTTGTTTTTTTTATGCTTCTTTGTCTTCTCTCTCTTGTTGTTCTGCATCTTGGTGGTTGTCTTCCTGTTCTTTGTCCTCTTGAACCAGCTGACGGTACTGGCACCCGGAGGGGCAGCAGAAGGAACAAGAGCCAATGGCACTACCGAGGACCAGCTGACGGTGCTGGAACCCGGTTACTAAGCAGGAGGTACCTGTGCTACAAAGCACTACCAAGGACCAGCAGACGTTGCCGGAACTCGGATACCGAGATGGAGGCACCTAGGCCAAAGGCTCTGACGAGAACCAGCTGACGGTGCTGGAACCCGGAGGGGTAGCATAAGCTGCAAGAGCAAATGGAAATAGCGAGGACCAGCTGACAGTGCTGGCACCCGGAGGGGCAGCAGAAGGAATAAGAGCCAATGGCACAACCGAGGACCAGCTGACGGTGCTGGAACCCGGTTACTAAGCAGGAGGTACCTGTGCTACAAAGCACTACCAAGGACCAGCAGACGTTGCCGGAACTCGGATACCGAGATGGAGGCACCTAGGCCAAAGGCTCTGACGAGAACCAGCTGACGGTGCTGGAACCCGGAGGGGTAGCATAAGCTGCAAGAGCAAATGGAAATAGCGAGGACCAGCTGACAGTGCTGGCACCCGGAGGGGCAGCAGAAGGAATAAGAGCCAATGGCACAACCGAGGACCAGCTGACGGTGCTGGAACCCGGTTACTAAGCAGGAGGTACCTGTGCTACAAAGCACTACCAAGGACCAGCAGACGTTGCCGGAACTCGGATACCGAGATGGAGGCACCTAGGCCAAAGGCTCTGACGAGAACCAGCTGACGGTGCTGGAACCCGGAGGGGTAGCATAAGCTGCAAGAGCAAATGGAAATAGCGAGGACCAGCTGACAGTGCTGGCACCCGGAGGGGCAGCAGAAGGAATAAGAGCCAATGGCACAACCGAGGACCAGCTGACGGTGCTGGAACCCGGTTACTAAGCAGGAGGTACCTGTGCTACAAAGCACTACCAAGGACCAGCAGACGTTGCCGGAACTCGGATACCGAGATGGAGGCACCTAGGCCAAAGGCTCTGATGAGAACCAGCTGACGGTGCTGGAACCCGGAGGGGTATCAGAAGTTACCCCTGAAAAGCAAAGTTGGCATGCCGCAAGCTGGCCGCAGTTACCGAATCACACAGTCCTACAGGGGGTGCTTGTCCTACTGGCACTATGGAACAAACCTTTCTTACCAGAACCCGCAGTCCACATAGGAAGCACCTAAACTGCTGGCACCCTAGCCTCGGCTAACCCAACCGCAACACGACATGGCAACTTGGGGTGGCAAACTGACATTGACACTTCCCGGAAACAGCAGGCAGGGCTGGAACCAAGCTGGGCAGGAGGGAGTACCCGTGCCAAAGTCAGTTATGAGCAGCAACTGGCGATGTTGGAGCCCAGGACAAGCACTTAGCAGGCTGAGGCCTGATGTGCTGTCAATTGGGAGGCAGCAGGACAGATTGCCATCAAAACAGCAGGGGAACAGCTGACGTTACTGAACCCCACAAACACAGGAGCTAGTGTTTTACTCTGTGAAGACGGCACTTCCGAGCAACAACTGGCTGTGTTGAAGCCCAGGGACAAGCACGGAGCAGGCTTAGGCTGCATTGAAGAAATTTTAAGATCGGTTGTAGACTACTAATTTGAACCAAGCTCCACTTAGGCCTGTGGCTTCACTGATTTTCGTATTTCCCCTGTCCTCCAACCCCGCCAGTTACAGCTCCGAAGTGGCGTCTGCACAATCCACACTTGTTCCTGTGTTACAGGTGTTCAGTCCGGTCAGTTAATCCCCTGATGTGTGTCCGGCAATGTCGCCTGCTCTGTCCACATTCCGATAATGGGAATGTGGACAGAGCAGGTGACATTGCCGGACACACATCAGGGGATTAACTGACCGGACTGAACACCTGTAACACAGGAACAAGTGTGGATTGTGCAGACGCCACTTCGGAGCTGTAACTGGCAGGGTTGGAGGACAGGGGAAATACGAGAGACAGTGGAGCCACAGGCCTAATTGGAGCACGGTTAAAAATCAGTAGTGGTACGACTGTGTAGGCAGCAGGAGACTTTGCCATCCACACAGCAGGGGATCAGCTGACATTACTGAACCCCACTGAGACACGGGAGCAAGTATCTCTTTCCGTGTGGACGGCACTTCCAAACTACAACTGGCTGTGTTGAAGCCCAGGAAATAGGAGGGTGTAGGCAGAGGCCTACTGTATTTTGAATGAGGTGACAGCAGGAGAGACTGCCATCCACACAGCAGGGGATCAGCTGACGTTACTGAACCCCACTGAGACACGGGAGCAAGTATCTCTTTCCGTGTGGACGGCACTTCCGAACTACAACTGGCTGTGTTGAAGCCCAGGAAATAGGAGGGTGTAGGCAGAGGCCTACTGTATTTTGAATGAGGTGACAGCAGGAGAGACTGCCATCCACACAGCAGGGGATCAGCTGACGTTACTGAACCCCACTGAGACACGGGAGCAAGTATCTCTTTCCGTGTGGACGGCACTTCCGAACTACAACTGGCTGTGTTGAAGCCCAGGAAATAGGAGGGTGTAGGCAGAGGCCTACTGTATTTTGAATGAGGTGACAGCAGGAGAGACTGCCATCCACACAGCAGGGGATCAGCTGACATTACTGAACCCCACTGAGACACGGGAGCAAGTATCTCTTTCCGTGTGGACGGCACTTCCGAACTACAACTGGCTGTGTTAAAGCCCAGGAAATAGGAGGGTGTAGGCAGAGGCCTACTGTATTTTGAATGAGTTTACAGCAGGAGAGACTGCCATCCACACAGCAGGGGATCAGCTGATGTTACTGAACCCCACTGAGACACGGGAGCAAGTGTCTCTTTCCGTGTGGACGGCACTTCCGAACTACAACTGGCTGTGTTGAAGCCCAGGAAATAGGAGGGTGTAGGCAGAGGCCTACTGTATTTTGAAAGAGGTGACAGCAGGAGAGACTGCCATCCACAAAGCAGGGGATCAGCTGACGTTACTGAACCCCACTGAGACACGGGAGCAAGTGTCTCTTTCCGTGTGGACGGCACTTCCGAACTACAACTGGCTGTGTTGAAGCCCAGGAAATAGGAGGGTGTAGGCAGAGGCCTACTGTATTTTGAATGAGGTGACAGCAGGAGAGACTGCCATCCACACAGCAGGGGATCAGCTGACATTACTGAACCCCACTGAGACACGGGAGCAAGTATCTCTTTCCGTGTGGACGGCACTTCCGAACTACAACTGGCTGTGTTGAAGCCCAGGAAATAGGAGGGTGTAGGCAGAGGCCTACTGTATTTTGAATGAGTTTACAGCAGGAGAGACTGCCATCCACACAGCAGGGGATCAGCTGACGTTACTGAACCCCACTGAGACACGGGAGCAAGTGTCTCTTTCCGTGTGGACGGCACTTCCGAACTACAACTGGCTGTGTTGAAGCCCAGGAAATAGGAGGGTGTAGGCAGAGGCCTACTGTATTTTGAATGAGGTGACAGCAGGAGAGACTGCCATCCACACAGCAGGGGATCAGCTGACGTTACTGAACCCCACTGAGACACGGGAGCAAGTATCTCTTTCCGTGTGGACGGCACTTCCGAACTACAACTGGCTGTGTTGAAGCCCAGGAAATAGGAGGGTGTAGGCAGAGGCCTACTGTATTTTGAATGAGGTGACAGCAGGAGAGACTGCCATCCACACAGCAGGGGATCAGCTGACATTACTGAACCCCACTGAGACACGGGAGCAAGTATCTCTTTCCGTGTGGACGGCACTTCCGAACTACAACTGGCTGTGTTGAAGCCCAGGAAATAGGAGGGTGTAGGCAGAGGCCTACTGTATTTTGAATGAGTTTACAGCAGGAGAGACTGCCATCCACACAGCAGGGGATCAGCTGACGTTACTGAACCCCACTGAGACACGGGAGCAAGTGTCTCTTTCCGTGTGGACGGCACTTCCGAACTACAACTGGCTGTGTTGAAGCCCAGGAAATAGGAGGGTGTAGGCAGAGGCCTACTGTATTTTGAATGAGGTGACAGCAGGAGAGACTGCCATCCACACAGCAGGGGATCAGCTGACATTACTGAACCCCACTGAGACACGGGAGCAAGTATCTCTTTCCGTGTGGACGGCACTTCCGAACTACAACTGGCTGTGTTGAAGCCCAGGAAATAGGAGGGTGTAGGCAGAGGCCTACTGTATTTTGAATGAGGTGACAGCAGGAGAGACTGCCATCCACACAGCAGGGGATCAGCTGACGTTACTGAACCCCACTGAGACACGGGAGCAAGTATCTCTTTCTGTGTGGACGGCACTTCCGAACTACAACTGGCTGTGTTGAAGCCCAGGAAATAGGAGGGTGTAGGCAGAGGCCTACTGTATTTTGAATGAGGTGACAGCAGGAGAGACTGCCATCCACACAGCAGGGGATCAGCTGACATTACTGAACCCCACTGAGACACGGGAGCAAGTATCTCTTTCCGTGTGGACGGCACTTCCGAACTACAACTGGCTGTGTTGAAGCCCAGGAAATAGGAGGGTGTAGGCAGAGGCCTACTGTATTTTGAATGAGTTTACAGCAGGAGAGACTGCCATCCACACAGCAGGGGATCAGCTGACGTTACTGAACCCCACTGAGACACGGGAGCAAGTGTCTCTTTCCGTGTGGACGGCACTTCCGAACTACAACTGGCTGTGTTGAAGCCCAGGAAATAGGAGGGTGTAGGCAGAGGCCTACTGTATTTTGAATGAGGTGACAGCAGGAGAGACTGCCATCCACACAGCAGGGGATCAGCTGACATTACTGAACCCCACTGAGACACGGGAGCAAGTATCTCTTTCCGTGTGGACGGCACTTCCGAACTACAACTGGCTGTGTTGAAGCCCAGGAAATAGGAGGGTGTAGGCAGAGGCCTACTGTATTTTGAATGAGGTGACAGCAGGAGAGACTGCCATCCACACAGCAGGGGATCAGCTGACGTTACTGAACCCCACTGAGACACGGGAGCAAGTATCTCTTTCCGTGTGGACGGCACTTCCGAACTACAACTGGCTGTGTTGAAGCCCAGGAAATAGGAGGGTGTAGGCAGAGGCCTACTGTATTTTGAATGAGTTTACAGCAGGAGAGACTGCCATCCACACAGCAGGGGATCAGCTGACGTTACTGAACCCCACTGAGACACGGGAGCAAGTGTCTCTTTCCGTGTGGACGGCACTTCCGAACTACAACTGGCTGTGTTGAAGCCCAGGAAATAGGAGGGTGTAGGCAGAGGCCTACTGTATTTTGAATGAGGTGACAGCAGGAGAGACTGCCATCCACACAGCAGGGGATCAGCTGACGTTACTAAACCCCACTGAGACACGGGAGCAAGTATCTCTTTCCGTGTGGACGGCACTTCCGAACTACAACTGGCTGTGTTGAAGCCCAGGAAATAGGAGGGTGTAGGCAGAGGCCTACTGTCTTTGTAATGCGGAGACAGCAGGAGAGACTGCCATCTCCACAGCAGGGGAACAGCTGGCAGTGCTGAACCCCACTAACACTTGAACGAATGTGTTTGGCTCTGTGGAGACGACACTTCTGAACACCAACTGACGTTGTTGGAGCCCAGGATTAGGCGAGGAGCAGGCTGGGGCCTACTGGATTTTGGCAGGTGAATGCAGCAGGAGACTTGCCATCTCCACAGCAGGGGAACAGCTGGCAGTGCTGAACCCCACTAACACTTGAACGAATGTGTTTGGCTCTGTGGAGACGACACTTCTGAACACCAACTGACGTTGTTGGAGCTCAGGATTAGGCGAGGAGCAGGCTGGGGCCTACTTGATTTTGGCAGGTGAATGCAGCAGGAGACTTGCCATCTCCACAGCAGGGGAACAGCTGGCAGTGCTGAACCCCACTAACACTTGAACGAATGTGTTTGGCTCTGTGGAGACGACACTTCTGAACACCAACTGACGTTGTTGGAGCCCAGGATTAGGCGAGGAGCAGGCTGGGGCCTACTGGATTTTGGCAGGTGAATGCAGCAGGAGACTTGCCATCTCCACAGCAGGGCAACAGCTGACAGTGCTGAACCCCACTAACACTTGAACGAATGTGTTTGGCTCTGTGGAGACGACACTTCTGAACACCAACTGACGTTGTTGGAGCTCAGGATTAGGCGAGGAGCAGGCTGGGGCCTACTTGATTTTGGCAGGTGAATGCAGCAGGAGACTTGCCATCTCCACAGCAGGGGAACAGCTGGCAGTGCTGAACCCCACTAACACTTGAACGAATGTGTTTGGCTCTGTGGAGACGACACTTCTGAACACCAACTGACGTTGTTGGAGCTCAGGATTAGGCGAGGAGCAGGCTGGGGCCTACTGGATTTTGGCAGGTGAATGCAGCAGGAGACTTGCCATCTCCACAGCAGGGGAACAGCTGGCAGTGCTGAACCCCACTAACACTTGAACGAATGTGTTTGGCTCTGTGGAGACGACACTTCTGAACACCAACTGACGTTGTTGGAGCTCAGGATTAGGCGAGGAGCAGGCTGGGGCCTACTGGATTTTGGCAGGTGAATGCAGCAGGAGACTTGCCATCTCCACAGCAGGGGAACAGCTGGCAGTGCTGAACCCCACTAACACTTGAACGAATGTGTTTGGCTCTGTGGAGACGACACTTCTGAACACCAACTGACGTTGTTGGAGCCCAGGATTAGGCGAGGAGCAGGCTGGGGCCTACTGGATTTTGGCAGGTGAATGCAGCAGGAGACTTGCCATCTCCACAGCAGGGGAACAGCTGGCAGTGCTGAACCCCACTAACACTTGAACGAATGTGTTTGGCTCTGTGGAGACGACACTTCTGAACACCAACTGACGCTGTTGGAGCCCAGGATTACGCATGCCGCATGCAGAGGCCAATGGGCATCGGTTTTTATGGAGGTTGTGGACTACTACTGATTCTAACCATGCTCCACTTAGGCCTCTGGCTCCACTGTCTCTACTATTTACCCTGGCCTCCAACCCCGCCAGCTACATCTCTGAAGTGGCGTCAGCACAATCTACACTTGTTCCTGTGTTACTGGTGCTCAGTCCCATCAGTTGATCCCCTGATGTTTGTCCGGCAAGTTCGCCAGCTCTGTACTCATTCCCACTACTGGTTATGGGAATGTGGACAGAGCAGGAGACCTTGCCGGACACACATCAGGGGATAAACTGATGGGACTGAGCCACAGGAACACAGGAACAAGTGTAGATTGTGCTGACGCCACTTCAGAGATGTAGATGGCGGGGTTGGAGGTCAGGGGAAATAGTAGAGACAGTGGAGCCAGAGACCTAAGTTGGGCACGGTTAAAAATCAGTAGTGGTTTGAATGTTGATGGAGCTGGTGACTCTGCCGTCCACACAGCAGGGGATCAGCTGGCATTACTGAACCCCAGTAACACAGGAGCTAGTGTGTTTCTCTGTGCAGACGACACATCTGAGCGACAACTGGCTGTGTTGAAGCACAGGGATTATAGTTCAGGTGGTAGAAAAATGAACACACCAGCAGACCTGGATACAGTTGCCAACCACTAATTTAGTCTGTAAGAGGAATGGCAAAGTCTTTGGAGATCCAGGCCTTGTTCATTTTCAGAAAAGTCAGCCGGTCAACATTATCGGAAGATAGTCGCGTGCGACGGTCTGTTAGTACACCACCTGCGGCACTAAAGACACGTTCCGATAATACACTGGCAGCAGGGCAAGCCAGCACCTCCAATGCATACTGGCTAAGCTCTGGCCATGTATCCAGCTTAGAGACCCAAAACTTGAAGGGGGAAGAGCCATCTGGGAGTACAGCGACAGGGCAAGACATGTAGTCTGACACCATCTGACGGAAGCGTTGCCTCCTGCTGACTCGAGGCATCGCTGATGGTGTAGACAATTGTGGTGGACACACAAAACTTTGCCACATTTGGGCCATAGTGGTCTTGCCTTGTGCTGCGGCACTGCCTCTGCTCCCTCTTTGTGCAGAGTTTCCTCCACTGCCTCGACGCACAGAGCTGCTTTGTAAAGCACTAGCAACAATGCTGTCGGGTGGAATGGAAAACATTATGGACTGCACCAGTGACTCTTCGTACTCCCGCATTTTACGCTCCCGGTTCAACGTTGGTATGAGCCTTTGTACGCTGTCCCGGTAGCGAGGATCTAGGAGGGTGTACACCCAATAATCAGCCGAGACGAGAATGTGGGCGATGCGGCGGTCGTTTCTCAGGCACTGCAGCATGAAATCAACCATGTGCTGCAGACTCCCAACTGCCAAAGAACCGCTGTCCCCTGTTTGAGGCGTGACCTCAACCTGCTCTGCATCACCCCACCCTCGCTGTACATACTGAGTAGAGGTTTGTGTACCTCCCTCCTCTGGAGAGATGTCTTCCTCCTCCATCGACTCCTCCTCATCCTCCTCACAAAGTGTCCCCTGCCTAGGCCTTTGTGAGGAAACACGTAGCGCAGAATGTCCAGAAGCAGATGGCATTTGGGACTCCTCATCCTCCACCTCTTCTGAAACCTCATCCCTTAGTGCTTGCAGTGTTTGTTGAAGCAGGCAGATAAGGGGGACAGTCATGCTGACTAGTGCATCATCTGCACTCGCCATCCGCGTGGATTCATCGAAGGCACGCAAAACGAGGCAGATGTCCTTCATAGAGGCCCACTCAATGGTGCTGAAGTGTGAACGGCGCACAGTGCGACTTGTTTGCGCCTGATGCAGCTGGTACTCCATGACTGCTGCCTGCTGCTCACACAACCGCTCCAACATATGTAACGTTGAATTCCACCGGGTGGGTAGGTCACATATGATGCGATGTTCCGGAAGGCCAAATCGTCGCTGCAGAGCAGCGAGGCGCGATCTTGCCGTGCTGGAACGTCGCAAGTGAGCGCACTCTATGCGGACCTTGTGCAACAGTGCATCAAGATCCGGATAGTCCCTCAGAAAGCTCTGCACGACCAAGTTAAGAACATGTGCCAGACATGGGATGTGTGTGAGGTTGCCTAGGCCAAGAGCTGCCACCAGATTTCGGCCATTGTCACACACTACCAAGCCCGGCTGGAGATTCGCTGGCCCAAACCACACATCGCTCTCCAGCTTGATAGCATTCCAGAGCTCCTGCGCTGTGTGGCTTCGATTCCCCAAAGAAATTAATTTGAGTACAGCCTGTTGACGTTTGGCCACGGCTGTGCTCATATCGGTCGTAACAGGCTCCTGCTCTGCTGTTTCTGAGGAACTTGAGTAGGAGGAGGAGTCTATGTGTACAGACTGGAGTCCTGCAATCCGTGGCGTTGGAAGAACACGTACAGCGCCACTCTCCAGATCCGTACCCGGCTCCACAACATTGACCCAGTGGGCAGTGAGGGAAAGGTATCGTCCCTGTCCATGGTTACTGGTCCACGCATCGGTGGTCAGGTGGACCTTGCTACTAACGGCGTTTAGTAGCGCATGTTTTATTTTGCCCTCAACATGTTTCTGCAGGGCAGGGACGGCTCGCCTGCTGAAATAAAAGCGGCTGGGCACATTGTATTGGGGGACTGCCAATGCCATTAAGTCCCGGAAGGTGTCAGTGTCCACCAGCCTGAATGACAGCATTTCAACTGCCAGAAGTTTGGCAATGCCAGCATTCAGAGACTGTGCTCGGGGATGGTTTGCCGAGTAAGGGCGCCTTTTATCCCATGCCTGTGCTACCGATGGCTGTGATGGATGGGAACGTGCTGTTATGGGTGGAATCTGACAGGGTCTCCGGACAACAGTGGCAGAGGTTCTTCCTTGGCGATCCTGTGAGGAAGCCGAACCAGCAGTGTGTGAGCTGGAGGAAGAGGGCCCAACACGAACTGAAGAGGTGGTAGGTGGTGCTGTACGTTGGCCTACGTCTTCAGGGTGTCTCTGCAACTCCAACTCGTGCTTGGTGCGCACATGTTTCCACATATTTGTGGTATTGAGGTTGCTGACATTTCTCCCTCTTTTGACTCTCTGATGACACAGCTTGCATTTGACAAAGCAAATGTCATCTGCAACTGTGTCAAAAAAGGACCACACACTGCAACTCTTGTGAGCGCCCGGTTTGCCTTTGGAAGGAGGAATGCTCCTAACGGGTGCCGAAGTGGAGGGTACAGGCAACCAAGTCTTCCCCCTCCCTCTGCCTCCTGTTTTGGCCGGTAGGGGAATCTCTTCCTCCGAGCTGCTCCCACCACCTTCCTGTTGCTCACGCCATGATGGGTCAAGGACCTCATCATCTTCCCTCCCCTCTTCAAACAGCTGCTTCTCCGGGGTTGTCTCGCCAGCACCGTACGCACCAGAAAGTGGCAACTGAGTCTCGTCATCATCTGATGCGTACTGAGGTGTGCTGACCATAGGCACTGGCCCACTCGCCTCTTCAGATTCAGAGGGACAAAGAAGTTGCGCATCACTGCATACTCCCTCTTCTTCACATTCAGGAATGCTGCTTGGCTGGCCCCCTCTTTCCAAGCCAACAGATTCCGAGAACAGAAGTAGAGACTGTGATGGCTCCTGTCCATGTCTCTCTGACTGCCTGGGCACTTTGGCAGGTGGTGAAGAGACAGATGGTTGCTCTTCGGTGCTCTGACCCTGAGAGGATGCGGAAGTAATTGAAGTCGATGCGTTAGCTGCCATCCATCCGACAACGGCTTCAATTTGTTCCTCCCGCAGCAGTGGGGTACGTTGAGGTCCTACAAAGCTGCGCATAAAGGACTGTTGCCTGCTAAAACTGGGGGATGCTGATCCACTGGTGCCCGCAGCAGGCCCAGAATCCCCACGTCCTCTACCTGTAGAATCCCCACGTCCTCTCCCTGCAGAATCCCCACGTCCTCTCCCTGCTGAAACTCCACGCCCACGCCCACGCCCCCGCGCCTTACTCCCTGCCTTCTTCATCTTGCAAGACTGCTTAAGATAGGCAAAAAAGTACAAAGGGGGGCCTTAGTGTGCTTATTCCTGAACAGCTGGTTACAGGTACAAGAAACACTAATTTTATGAAGTGTGTGTGTGTGGACTAGACTTTAATAGGAGCTGATGTGGCCTACACAAGTTCAAAATGTAGTGTTTGGTGAACTTTTTATGTGGTTTCTTTGTTTGAAACAAACTCAAAGTATGAGAACAAAGAATTGAAACTGATAGTATCACCAACTTTTTGGAGCTATTACAATGCAGGCAGGTAACCTACAATGCAAAAGATGAGGCTCCAAAAAAATTGGGTAATACTAATCTGGCTGCGCCGGCAGGGCACAAGCCAGAAAAAAAGGCTCCTCTATCTACTCCTATATAGTGTTTGCAACCAACCAATGTTGATGGATACGGATGGATGCACACTAATAGGAGAAGAAAAAATGAGCTGCACTCAAAGACAAATATGTGTGAGGCAGTGACGCACGTTGAGCGTCCTACAACCAGACGTAGCTGCAGGACACTCTACTCAGCGTGAGCTGCACTCACACACAGTCAGAGACCTCTCAGACAGCCGTCAACAGTGCAGCTAAGTGGGCACTGGCACTGACAGGCTGCAGAAAGGCTCCGCTGTGTACTCCTATATAGTGTTTGCAACCACCGTAGATGGAGACGGATGGATGCACACTAATAGAAGAAAAAATGAGCTGCACTCAAATAAAAATATGTGTGAGGCAGTGACGCACGCTGAGCGTCCTACAGCCAGACGTAGCTGCAGGACACACTACTCAGCGTGAGCTGCACTCACACACAGTCAGAGACCTCTCAGACAGCCGTGAACAGTGCAGCAAAGTGGACACTAGCACTGAAAGGCTGCAGAAAGGCTCCGCTGTCTACTACTAGTGTTTGCAACCAACGTATATGGATACGGATGGAAGCACACTAGATTGAAATTATTTAAAAAATGCAGCTCAAAAAATAAAAGATGTATGAGGCAGCAGTGATCACACTGGGTGGCCTACAGCCTGACGTGGCTGCAGGACCCACTCCACAGCGTGAGCTGCACTCACACAGCCCTTGCAGACAGCTGTGAACACTGCTGCTAGGGCAAAGAAGGCTACAGTGGTGGTTTATGTAGCCTGGGTAAAGCACTAGATGTTTGGTGGAATCGCTATTTCTAACTGTCCCTCACAGTCTTCTACAGCAGCCTGTCCCTAACTGAATTCACAGCAGAGTGACCAGAAATGGCGGCTGCGGTGGCTTTTATAGTGCATCATGACATCATTTCGGCAGCCAATCACAGCCATGCCAATAGTTAACATGCCTACATGCCTAACAGGATGTGCCCACACTTCGGAGGATTCCCATTGGCTTAATCAAAGCAAGCAGGCTCATAGCATGATGGGAACTTCCTATTCCGATTCCGATCCCGAAATCCGATATGAAAAAGTATCGGAATTAAGTATCGGAATTCCGATACCGCTAATATCGGCCGATACCCGATACTTGCGGTATCGGAATGCTCAACACTAGTGATCACTGATCAGTAAGTATCCATGTAAACCATGGGTGCACAAACTTTTTTAGTCTGAGGTCCGCATTGTCAACTTTTTCTTCTTTAAGGACTCCATAAAACTTAAGTCACTTTAATTCGTACTAATATGGTGTTGGTACTCAAGTGTTCACTAAATAATTAGATTCATATATATATACAGTATATAATATACTGTATACTAGATGGAGGCCCGATGCTATCACATCGGGAGGGCGGTAATGTCACAATGGGTTCAGGCATTGTAGCGTTGAGAATCTCTCCTCCCCATGTGCTCACCTGTTGTGAACACTTGTGACCTGACTTCTGAGTTTGGGCTCCCTCTGGTGGTTGCTGCGGGTAATGGAGCTGGTCAGGTTGACAGAAGTCAATCACCTGAAGAGGATGATTGGAGGTCAGGTGTTACAGACTGGGAAGATTTAAGTCATCAAGCTTCCCTCAGTTGTTGCTGGTGATTTGGTTTTCTTCCTGTGCATTTTGAAGTCCGCTTGCCCCCTGCTTGGTCCTGCATCATTCAGATAAGTTATTTTTTTGCTGGAATCTTTTGCATTTGATCCAGTTTTTGCCTTTCTCTACTTTCTGCTTTGCTGTGTGGGTTCAGCATTGTTCCCTGCTGGGACCAGTGCTTGACACCGTTCATATGCCACAGCTTATGTCAGTCTGTTCAGTATTGCTAGTCCCCTGTTATATCGTAGCTTTTGTTTTGCTTCCAGTTCACACCAGAATTCTGATCTAGTGGGGGAGAGGTCGTGTGGCCTCAGTATTTTTGCATATCAGACGTGTTGGATTTTTCTTAGGGTTTTTTTGCCTGATTGCAGACAGTATCTTTCCTGTCCTGTTCTATCTAGACAGTTTGTGCCCCATCATTTGCTTACTCTATCTTCTGCCTGTGTGTGCCTCATCTTGTCTCACCGGCAATATATGTTTGGGGGCTATCTATTCCTTTGGGGTTCTACTCCGGGGCAGTTTAGCTTTCCCCTTTCTTGCTTTAGGCTTAGTTAACTTTTTGACTGTGCCGAAGCATCTAGGGCATCATAGGTACACCCCATGACTAATTCTAGTTGTGTTGTTAGTTTTAGGGGTCTGCAATCTGCTTAGTTACCAACCTTTCTGGTTTTCTGGTTGCCCAGCTTATTCCCAGGCTATCCTCCTAGGTGACCTAATCATAACTGTTGTGAGTTCATTTTCCCCTTCACCATTGAGGTCTGATGAACTCCCTCTTCTGGTGAAGGAAGGTAGTGAGGCTGATTACCAAGCACCTGAGCAGGATGATGATGACTGGGTGACTGGAATTGCTGACTGGATATAAGGCAGCTGACGCCCTTCTGCCTTGCTGGTGATTTCTCAGAGGGATTCTAGGAGACCAGTCTGATTCCTGCTCCTCAAAAGCTAAGTTTTCTGCTCTGCTTTTTGCATTTGTGTTTTGGTTTTGTTTTGCCTTGTTTTTCTGGATTTCTGCCATTCCCTGCTGGGGTGAGCTGAATTCCTTTTTGCTCTGTCTTCAGAAGATACCTGAGTACTGATATAGTCTTTTTGAAGCCTAGCGTCTTCAGGGTTTTTTTCCCTATCAGTCTGTTGGCCCTTGTTTTGGCGGATTGCAGACAGCAGCTTTTCTATCCTGTCCTATTTAGTTAGCTTGGGCCCCATCATTTGCTCAGCCTATCTTTCTATCTGTGTGAGTGTTTTTTCATCTTGCTTCACCGTCATTATATGTTGGGGGCTGCCTATTGCTTTGGGGTCTGCTCTGGGGCAGTTTAGATTTCCCTTTCTGTCTTTAGGCTATTTAGTTCTCCGGCTGTGATCGAGGGGTCTAGGGCACCGTAGGAACCCCCCCACGGTTACTGCTAGTTGTTGTTGATATGTTCAGGGGTCTGCAATCCGATAGCTGCCAACTTCTCTGGTTTTCTGGACTTAGCTAGTATTTCTGTTTTTGCCTCCTACGGTGACTCATTCATAACAGAATCACCAGCCATACCGCAGATCCTAGGGTACTCAATAGCAGGAAAGAATTGTAAAAAAAAAGTGTGTATATTTTTTCCTCTATATCTCTGAGGCCGTAGGGGGAATTTTTTTTTTCTCTCAATGCAGATAAAGCAATTGTCTGATCGTGTGGAGCAGCTTGCTGCGGAAGTGCGGGGAATTTCCGCCTATCTTGCTCGTTCACATGCTGCTGAACCAAAGATTCCTACTTCTGATGTGTTTTTTGGCGATCGGTCTAAATTTTTGAATTTCAAAAATAATTGTAAATTATTTTTTGCCTTGAAGCCTAACTCGTCAGGGAGCTCCGTGCAGCAGGTTAAAATTGTGATCTCTTTGCTGCGTGGCGATCCCCAGGATTGGGCGTTTTCTTTGAAACCAGATGATCCTATTCTGACTGATGTGATTGCATTTTTTCAAGCCTTGGGGTTGTTGTATGACGAACCTAATGCTATTGATCAGGCTGAAAAGACCCTATTGGCATTGAGCCAGGGTCGAGATTCTGCAGAATCGTACTGTCAAAAATTCCAAAAGTGGGCGGTCCTTACTACCTTGAATGATAATGCCTTGGCAGCTCTCTTTCGGAAGGGTTTGTCAGAAGCCATAAAAGATACTATGGTGGGATTTCCTGTTCCCTCTGGTCTTGACGATTCTATGTCATTAGCCATTCATGTTGATCGGCATTTACGTGAACGCAGGACTGCACGAGAGGGGTTGCCACCTGTTGAACAAGTGTCTGAACCTATGCAATGTGATAGAGTTTTGTCCAGGGAGCAACGTCAGGAGTTCAGAAGGCGTAATAAGCTGTGTTTTTTTTTGTGGAGATGCCTCGCATATTATTTCTGTCTGTCCTAAACGAGAGAAACGTTTTGCACACACGTTTTCTGTGGGTGGTGTTCAACCTAAGTTTCTTCTGGCAATTACTCTGATCTGCTCCCTGTCCACATTTTCCCGCCAAGGCTTTTGTAGATTCGGGAGCAGCCCTGAACCTAATGGACTTGGATTTTGCTAAACATTGTGGATTTCCGATGACACCTCTGCGGATGCCTATCCCTTTGAGGGGAATTGATGCTACTCCTTTGGCGAAAAATAAACCTCAGTTTTGGACCCAGGTGGTAATGCGGCTCACCCCAGACCATCAAGAAAATTGCAGATTTTTGGTGTTGCATAATTTGCATGATACCATTGTTCTGGGGTTTCCCTGGTTGCAAATTCATAATCCAGTTTTGGATTGGAAATCTGTGTCTGTGGTGAGTTGGGGTTGTCGGTGTGCCCTTAGTGAGGCTCCAGTTTTTTCCACCTCTCCTCAGTCGCATGATGTTCCTGACTATTTGGCGGACTTTTATTATGTATTTAGTGAGAATGAGTCAGCGTCTTTGCCTCCTCATAGGAGTTATGACTGTGCAATTGAACTGAGCCCGGGGTGTAAATTTCCCAAGGGTCGGCTCTTCAATTTATCTGTACCCGAGCACGAGGCTATGCGATCCTATATTAAGGAGGCGTTGGAGAAGGGTCATATTAGACCATCCTCTTCACCCATAGGTGCCGGGTTTTTTTTCGTGGCCAAAAAGGATAGTTCATTAAGGCCTTGTATTGATTATCGTGCCCTCAACAAAATTACTATTAAATATCAGTATCCGTTACCCCTGATTTCGGATCTATTCTCCAGAGTTAAAGGTGCTTGCTGGTTTACAAAGCTTGACCTCAGGGGTGTGTATAATCTTATCCGCATTAAGCATGGGGATGAATGGAAGATGGCGTTTAATACTCCGGAGGGACATTTTGAGTACCTGGTGATGCCTTTTGGGCTCACTAATGCCCCTTCTGTCTTCCAGTGCTTCATGAACGACATTTTCCGAGACTTTGTGGATAAATTTTTGATTATCTATCTGGATGATGTTTTGATCTTCTCCAAGGATTGGGATTCTCATGTGGAACATGTTCGGACTGTGTTCCGGATCTTGAGGGAGAATTCCCTGTATGTCAAAGGATCGAAAAGCCTTTTTGGGGTACAGAGGATTTCATTTTTGGGATTTATTTTGTCTCCGTCAACTATTGAAATGGACCCGGCCAAGGTACAGGCCATTTATGATTGGGTTCAGCCCACTTCTTTGAAGGCCCTCCAGAAGTTTTTGGGTTTTGCTAATTTTTATCGGAAATTTATAGCAAAATTTTCTAGTATTGCCAAGCTATTGACTGATTTGACTAAGAAGGGTGCTGATGTGTTGAATTGGTCTCTGGAGGCTGTTTCTTCCTTTCAGGAGCTGAAGCGAAGATTCACATCTGCCCCGGTTTTGCGGCAACCTGATGTCTCACTCCCGTTCCAGGTAGAGGTGGACGCTTCTGAGATTGGTGCAGGAGCTGTTTTGTCCCAAAAGGATCCTGTAACATCTAAAATGAATCCCTGTGCTTTCTTTTCCCGAAAGTTCTCCCCATCTGAACGTAACTATGATGTGGGGAATCGGGAACTGTTGGCCATGAAATGGGCATTTGAGGAGTGGAGACATTGGTTGGAGGGAGCTAAACATCAAGTCGTGGTCCTCACTGACCACAAGAATTTGATTTACCTGGAGTTGGCCAAACGCTTGAACCCTAGACAGGCTAGGTGGGCCTTGTTTTTTACACGTTTTGATTTTGTGGTCTCTTTTCTTCCTGGCACTAAGGATGTCAAGGCTGATGCTCTCTCTAGGAGCTTCTTTGCTGATTCTCCTGTGGTGACCAAGCCTGCTACCATCTTAGGCGAAGGGGTAGTTCTTTCTGCCATCTCGCCCGATTTGAGACGTGCTCTGGAAGAGTTCCAGAGGACAAACCTGAGCATTGTCCCAGTGGAAAGTTGTATGTTCCTGACCAGTGGAAGAAGAGAGTGATGTCTGAAGTTCATTGCTCTGCATTGGCTGGTCATCCAGGTATTTTTGGTACTAGAGATCTGGTGAGTCGGTCTTTTTGGTGGCCCGCCTTGTCTCGTGATTTCAGGAATTTTGTGCAGTCTTGTGGGACTTGCTCCCGGTCTAAACCTTGTTCTCGCTCTAGTGGGTTGTTGATGCCTTTGCCGGTCCCCAGGAGGCCATGGACCCATATTTCAATGGATTTCATCTCTGATATGCCTGTCTCTCAGGGAATGACTGTTATTTGGGTGATTTGTGATAGGTTCTCTAAGATGGTTCATCTTGTACCACTCCCTAAGTTGCCATCTTCCTCTGAGTTGGTGCCCCTGTTTTTGCAACAGGTGGTTCGCTTGCACGGGATTCCTGAGAACATTGTATCTGACAGAGGAGTTCAGTTTGTGTCTAGATTTTGGAGGACTTTCTGTTCCAAGCTGGGAATTCAGTTGTCCTTCTCTGCTTTTCACCCTCAGACCAATGGGCAGACGGAGAGAACTAACCAGACCTTGGAGTCGTATTTGAGATGTTTTATTTCCGCTGATCAGGATGATTGGGTTTCATTTTTGCCCTTGGCCGAATTTGCTTTAAATAATAGAGCTAGTTCTGCCACTTTGATGTCACCTTTTTTTGTAACTTTGGGTTTCATCCTCAATTTTCTTCAGGGCAGGTGGAGCCTTCGGCCTGCCCAGGTGTTGACACTGTGGTGGAGAGAATGCACCAGATCTGGGACCAAGTGGTGGATAAGTTATCTCTCTCCCAGGAGAAGGCCCAGCGGTTTTCCAACCGACATAGGACCATTGGTCCCCAGTTTAAGGTTGGTGATATGGTTTGGTTATCATCAAAAAATATCGCTATGAAGGTGGCTTCTCCTAAGTTTAAGCCTAGATTTATTGGACCTTACAAGATTTTGGAGATTATTAATCCGGTCTCTTTTCGTTTGGCTCTTCCTGTCACATTTAAAATTCATAATGTGTTTCATAAGTCCATGTTGAAGAGGTTTGTTGAACCAGTTGTTCTTGGGGTGGCACCTCCGGACCCTGTATTGGTTGAAGGTAACATGGAATATGAGGTAGAGAAGATACTGGATTCCCGTCTGGCTAGACGGAGACTCCAGTATTTGGTTAAGTGGAAGGGTTATGGTCAGGAGGATAATTCCTGGGTCTCTGCCTCTGAAATTCATGCCAAAAGATTGGTGCGTGCCTTTCATCGGGCTCACCCTGATCGCCCTGGTGGCGTGGATGAGGGTTCGGTGACCCCTCCTCAAGGGGGAGGTACTGTTGTGAGTTCATTTTCCCCTTCACCATTGAGGTCTGATGAACTCCCTCTTCTGGTGCAGGAAGGTAGTGAGGCTGATTACCAAGCACCTGAGCAGGATGATGATGACTGGGTGACTGGAATTGCTGACTGGATATAAGGCAGCTGACGCCCTTCTGCCTTGCTGGCGATTTCTCAGAGGGATTCTAGGAGACCAGTCTGATTCCTGCTCCTCAAAAGCTAAGTTTTCTGCTCTGCTTTTTGCATTTGTGTTTTGGTTTTGTTTTGCCTTGTTTTTCTGGATTTCTGCCATTCCCTGCTGGGGTGAGCTGAATTCCTTTTTGCTCTGTCTTCAGAAGATACCTGAGTACTGATATAGTCTTTTTGAAGCCTAGCATCTTCAGGGTTTTTTTTTCCCTATCAGTCTGTTGGCTCTTGTTTTGATAGGGTTTTGGCGGATTGCAGACAGCAGCTTTTCTATCCTGTCCTATTTAGTTAGCTTGGGCCCCATCATTTGCTCAGCCTATCTTTCTATCTGTGTGAGTGTTTTTTCATCTTGCTTCACCGTCATTATATGCTGGGGCTGCCTATTGCTTTGGGGTCTGCTCTGGGGCAGTTTAGATTTCCCTTTCTGTCTTTAGGCTATTTAGTTCTCCGGCTGTGATCGAGGGGTCGAGGGCACTGTAGGAACCCCCCACGGCTACTGCTAGATGTTGTTGATAGGTTCAGGGGTCTGCAATCCGATAGCTGCCAACTTCTCTGGTTTTCTTGACTTGGCTAGTATTTCTGTTTTTGCCTCCTACGGTGACTCATTCATAACACATAACACTCACCCACCTATCCACTCTCTCTTTCCCCATGTGCTGACTTCTCCCATCTATACACTCTTTTTTGACCTGTCTACCCCTTGTGCTATCCCCCTTGTCTGTTGTCTCTCTCCTTCCTGTGCTGTGTTCTTCCCTCATGTGCTGTCCCGTTTGAGCTGTCTCCCTCTTGTGCTAATAGTCTGTCTCACCCCGTGCGCTTTCTGGTTTTCTGGTTGCCTAGCTTATTCCCCGGCTATCCTCCTCGGTGACCTAATCATAACAGAATCACCAGCCAAACTGTAGATTCTAGGGTACTCTAAGGAAGGGAAAAATTGCAAAAAATTAAAAATAATAGTGTCAGAATTTTTTTTATATTTTTTCCTCTTTTTCTCTGGGGGCCGTAGGAGGATTTTTTCTTTAATGGAGACTAAGCAATTGTCTGATCATTTTGAGCAGCTCGCTGCTGAAGTTCGAGGAATTTCTGCCTATCTCGCTCAATCGTCTGCTGTAGAACCAAAAATCCCTATTGCTGATGTATTTTCTGGGGATCGGTCTAAATTTTTGAACTTTAAGAAAAATTGAAAACTGTTTTTTGCCTTGAAACCTAATTCCTCGGGGAACTCGGTGCAGCAGGTTAAAATTGTCATCTCCGTGTTGCACGGCGACCCTCAGGACTGGGCATTTTCTCTGACGCCTGGGGATTCTATTCTGGCTAATGTGGATGCGTTTTTTCAAGCTCTGGGGTTGTTGTATGATGAACCTAATGTTATTGATCAAGCTGAGTAAACTTTATTGGCATTGAACCAGGGTCAGGAAGCAGCAGAGTTATATTGTCAAAAATTCCGAAAGTGGGCGGTCCTTACTAAATGGAGCGATGACTCTCTAGCAGCTCTTTTTCGGAAAGGTCTGCAGAAACCGTAAAAGATGTTATGGTGGGATTTCCTGTCCCCTCTGGTCTTAACGACGCTATGTCATTAGCCATTCAAATTGATCGACGTTTACGTGAACGTAAAACTATGCGAGAGGTGGTGCTGCCTTTCGAACAAACTTCTGATCCCATGCAATGTGATAGGGTTTTGTCTAGGGCGCAACTTCAGGAGTTTAGAAGGCGTAATAAGTTATGCTTCTTTTGTGGGGACGCCTCTCATACTATTTCTGTCTGCCCTAAGCGGGAAAAACATTTTGCTCACTCATTTCCTTTTGGCGGGTTCCTTGATCTGCTCCTTATCCTCATTTTCTGCTAAGACATTTGTTGATTCAGGAGCAGCCCTGAATCTGATGGATTTTGACTTTGCCAAACGTTGTGGTTTTCCCATGGTACCCCTGCAGACTCCTATTTCTTTAAGGGGTATTGATGCTACCCCTTTGGCGGAGAATAAACTCCAGTTTTGAACCCAGGTGATAATGTGGGTAGCCCCGGACCACCAAGAGAATTGTAAATTTTTGGTGTTGCATAATTTACATGACATTATTGTACTGGGTTTTCCTTGGTTGCAGTCCCATAATCCTGTTCTGGATTGGAAATCTGTGTCTGTGGTTAGTTGGGGTTGTCAATATGTTCTTAGTGACACTCCTGTTTTCTCCACCTCTCCCCAGTCTTAAAATGTTCCTGACTATTTGGCTGATTTTTCTGATGTATTTAGTGAGAGTACGTCCGTGTCTTTGACTCCTCATAGGAGTTATGATTGCACGATTGAGTTAGTGCCCGGTTGTAAATTTCCCAAGGGTCGGCTTTTCAACTTATCTGTACCTGAATATGAGGCTATGCGATCTTATATCAAGGAGTCATTGGAAAAGGGTCATATCAGACCGTCCTCTTCACCTTTAGGTGCTGGCTTTTTTTTTGTGGTCAAGAAAGATGGCTCATTAAGGCCATGTATTGACTATCATTTCCTTAATAAAATCACTGTTAAATATCAGTATCCGTTACCCCTGATTTCTGACTTGTTTTCCAGAGTGAAAGATGCTAGTTGGTTTACCAAACTTGACCTTAGGTTGGCATATAATCTTATTCGTATCAAGCACGGTGATGAATGGAAGACGGCGTTTAATACTCCTGAGGGACATTTTGAGAACCTAGTGATGCCTTTTGGGCTCATTAATGCCCCTTCCGTCTTCCAATCTTTCATGAACAATATTTTCCGGGACTTTGTGGAAAAATTTTTGATAGTTTATTTGGACGATATTTTGATTTTTTCCAGTGATTGGGATTCTCATGTGGAACATGTTCGGACTGTGTTCCGGATTATGAGAGAAAATGCTCTGTATGTTAAGTGAACAAATTGTCTCTTTGGCATACAAAAGATTTCATTTTTGGGATTAATTTTGTCCCCGTCTGCTATTGAAATGGACCTGGCCAAGGTCCAGGCCATTTATGATTGGGTTCAGCCCACTTCCTTGAAGGATCTCCAGAAGTTTTTGGGTTTTGCTAATTTCTACCGTAAATTTATAAGTAATTTGTCTGGTATTGTTAACCAACGGACGGATTTGACCAAAAAGGGCACTGATGTGGTGAATTGGTCTCCAGAGGCAGTCTCGGCATTTCAGGAGCTTAAGCGGAGATTCACTGCTGCTCCTGTCTTACTGTAACCTGATGTTTTACTCCCATTTCAGGTGGAGACAGATGCTTCTGAGATTGGTGCAGGAGCCGTTTTGTCTCAAAGAGATCCGGTAACCTCTAAGATGAATCCCTGTGCCTTCTTTTCTCGAAAATTTCCCCATCTGAACGTAACTATGATGTGGGGAATCGGGACTTGTTGGCTATGAAGTGGGCATTTGAAGAGTGGAGACATTGGTTGGAAGGAGCCAGACATCAAGTTGTGGTCCTCACCATCACAAGAATTTGATCTATCTCGAATCAGCCAATTGATTGAATCCCCTTGACAGGCTAGGTGGGCCTTGTTTTTCACGCATTTTAATTTTGTGGTCTCCTTTCTTCCGGGCACTAAGAATGTTAAGGCGGATGCCCTCTCTAGGAGTTTCTTTGCGGATTCTCTTGATGGGACCGAGCTTACTACCATTCTAAATGAGGGTGTGGTTCTTTCTAATATTTCACCCTATTTGAGACTTGCCCTGGAGGAAATTCAGGAGGATAAACCTGAACGATGCCCTATGGGGAAATTATATGTCCCTGACCTGTGGAGGAGAAGAGTAATGTCTGAAATTCATTGCTCCACGTTAGCTGGTCATCCTGGTATTTTTGGTGAGTCGGTCTTTTTGGTGGCCTGCTTTATCTCGTGATGTCAGGAATTTTGTGCAGTCCTGTGGGACTTGTTCTCGGTCCAAACCCTGTTCTCGTTCTAGTGGTTTGTTAATGCCCCTGCTGGTGCCCAGGAGGCCATGGACCCATATCTCAATGGATTTTATTTCCGATCTTCCTGTCTCTCAGAGAATGACTGTTATCTGGGTGATTTGTGATAGATTTTCTAAGATGATCCATCTTGTACCACTCCCAAAGTTGCCATCTTCTTCTGAGTTGGTGCCCTTCTTTTTACAACAGGTGGTTCGTTTGCACGGTATTCCTGAGAACATTGTGTCTGACAGATGAGTTTAGTTTGTTTCCAGATTTTGGATAGCTTTTTGTTCTAAACTGGAAATTCTGTTGTCTTTCTCCTCTGCATTTCACCCTCAGACCGATGGGCAGACTAAGAGAACAAACCAGCCTTTGGAAACCTATTTGAGATGTTTTATATCTGCTGACCAAGATGACTGGGTCTCATTTTTGCCCTTGGCTGAATTTGCTCTAAATAATATTGCTAGTTCTGCCACTTTGATGTCTCCTTTTTTCTGCAACTTTGGGTTTCATCCTCGATTTTCTTCAGGGCAGGTGGAGTCTTCGGCCTGCCCAGGTGTGGATTCTGTGGTAGAGAGAATGCAGCAGATTTGGGATCAAGTAGTGGATAAGTTGTCTCACTCTCAGGAGATGGCCCAATGGTTTGCCAACTGGCATAGGACCATTGGTCTCGGTTTAAAGTGGGTGACATGGTTTGGTTGTCCTCAAAAAATATTCCTGTGAAAGTTGCATCTCCAAAATTCAAGCCAAGGTTCATTGGACCTTATAAGATTTTGGAAATCCTTAATCCTGTTTCTTTCCGTTTGGCTCATCCAGGAATGTTTAAGATTCAGAATATTTTTCAGAAATCTTTGTTGAAAAGGTTTGTGGAGCCAGTAGTTCCCATGGCTGTGCCCCCTGATCCTGTATTGGTTAAGGGTAATCTGGAGTATGAGGTAGAGAAGGTATTGGATTCTCGTCTGGCTAGATGGAGACTTCATTACTTGGTCAAGTGTAAAGGTTATGGCCAGGAGGATAATTCTTGGGTGTTTGCTTCTGACATTCATGCCGAGAGATTGGCTTGCGCCTTCCACCGGGCCCATCCTGATCAGCATGGTGGCTTGGATGAGGGTTCGGTGACCCCGCCTCAAGGGGGGTACTGTTGTGAACACTTGTGACCTGACTTCTGAGTTTGGGCTCCCTCTGGTGGTTGCTGCGGGTAATGGAGCTGGTCAGGTTGACAGAAGTCAATCACCTGAAGAGGATGATTGGAGGTCAGGTGTTGCAGACTGGGAAGATTTAAGTCAGCAAGCTTCCCTCAATTGTTGCTGGTGATTTGGCTTTCCTCCTGTGCATTTTGAAGTCCGCTTGCCCCCTGCTTAGTCCTGCATCGTTCAGATAAGTTATTTGTTTTCTGGAATCTTTTTGCATTTGATCGTTTTTGCCTTTCTCTGCTTTCTGCTTTGCTGTGTGGGTTCAGCATTGTTCCCTGCTGGGACCAGTGCTGGACCCCGTTCATATGCCACAGCTTATGTCAGTCTGTTCAGTATTGCTAGTCCCCTGTTATATCAGTATCTTTTGTTTTGCTTCCAGTTCACACCAGAATTCTGATCTAGTGGGGGAGAGGTCCTGTGGCCTCAGTATTTTTGCATATCAGACGTGTTGGATTTTTCTTAGGGTTTTTTTGCGTGATTGCAGACAGTATCTTTCCTGTCCTGTTCTATCTAGACAGTTTGTGCCCCATCATTTGCTTACTCTATTTTCTGCCTGTGTTTGTGCCTCATCTTGTCTCACCGGCAATATATGTTTGGGGGCTATCTATTCCTTTGGGGTTCTACTCCGGGGCAGTTTAACTTTCCCCTTTCTTGCTTTAGGCTTAGTTAACTCTTTGGCTGTGCCGAGGCTTCTAGGGCATCGTAGGTACATCCCACGGCTAATTCTAGTTGTGTTGTTAGTTTTAGGGGTCTGCAATCTGCTTAGTTACCAACCTTTCTGGTTTTCTGGTTGCCCAGCTTATTCCCAGGCTATCCTCCTCGGTGACCTAATCATAACACTCACCCACCTATCCACTCTCTCTTTCCCCATCTGCTGACTTCTCCCATCTATGTTCTCTTTTTTGACCAGTCTACCCCATGTGCTATCCCCCTTGTCTGTTGTCTCTCTCCTTCCTGTATTGTGTTCTCCCCTCATGTGCTGTCCCGTTTGATCTGTCTCCCCCTTGTGCTATTGTCTGTCTCACCCCTGTGTGCTTTCTCTCTCCCCCATCTGCTGTCTTCTCCTCTCATGTCATCTCTTGTTTGACCTATGTATCCCATCCCTAAACAGTCAGCGCACAGCATGTCAGGAGGAATTTCTATTTAAAGGGTTTTTCCCATGAACGAAAGTTCATTTTAAAAATTGTCTTTGTCTGACCATGTACAGAACATACCTCAGCTCCTGGGCAGGGGAGGAACCAAAAGACAATACTGACATTACAGCAGGAGATTGCAGAGGATACATTTTGTGAGATAAAATATTGTTTAAAAGCAATCAGTTTTCTTTAAAAACAAAATGAATCCTCTGTGATCCCCTGCTATAATGTCAGTATTTTCTTTTGCTTCCTCCCCTGCAAACCCCTTTAATGTGACTGGCTACCTCTGCCTGTAGACACGTCGCGCATCTGCCGCCGAGATCAGTTCACTGCGCCTGCGCAGAATTTGCGCAAGGGAAGTGTAAAGGTGTTCCGCTGGTGGTACCGCGCAAGAGGTTGCGTGAGTGTATGTGTGTGTGGTGCGACGTTGTTCGGGTGGTGGTACCGGCCAATAGGTTGGTACCAGCAGCAGACTAACAACATGTCTCTGATTTTCCAAGCAATACATTTTGGGGGTTTTTTTCTGAAAGGGAGAAATGGTCAAAATAGAAAAACAGTGCATTCAGACCTCAAATAATGCAAAGAAAACAAATTCCTAATTATTTAGAAACAACAATACTAATGATTTAACTCAGGAAGAGTTCAGAAATCAATATTTTGTGGAATAGCCATGATTTTTAAAAACAGTTTTCATGCGTCTTGGCATGTTTGCCACCAGTGTTTCACACTGCTTCTGGCACAAAAATTTAAGCAGTTCTTTGTTTGATGGCTTGTCACTATCCAACATCCTCTTGATTACATTTCAGAGGTATTCAATGGCGTTCAGGTCTTGAGAATAGGGTGCTCATGACAGGGTTTTGATGTGGTGGTCTCTTAATTTTTGCCAGAGCTGTGTATATATATATATATACAGTCATATGTTAAAGTTTGGGCACCCCTATTAATGATAACCTTTTTTCTTTATAACAATTTTGGTTTTTGCAACAGCTATTTCAGTTTCATATGTCTAATAACTGATGGACTCAGTTATATTTCTGGATTCAAATGAGGTTTATTGTACTAACAGAAAATGTGCAATCTGCATTTAAACAAAATTTGACCGGTGCAAAAGTATGGGCACCTCAACATAAAAGTGACATTACTATTTCGTAGATCCTCCTTTTGCAAAAATGACAGCCTCTAGTCGCTTCCTGTAGCTATTAATGAGTTCCTGGATCCTGGATGAAGGTATTTGTGACCATTCCTGTTTACAAAACAATTCCAGTTCAGTTAAGTTTGATGGTCGCCGAGCATGGACAGCCCGCTTCAAATCATCCCACAGATGTTCAATGATATTCAGGTCTGGGGACTGGGATGGCCATTCCAGAACATTGTAATTGTTCCTCTGCATGAATGCCTGAGTAGATTTGGAGCGGTGTTTTGGATCATTGTCTTGCTGAAATATCCATCCCCTGCGTAACTTCAACTTCGTCACTGATTCTTGCACATTATTGTCAAGAATCAGCTGATACTGAGTTGAATCCATGCGACCCTCAACTTTAACAAGATTCCCGGTGCCGGCATTGGCCACACAGCCCCAAAGCATGATGGAACCTCCACCAAATTTTACTGTGGGTAGCAAGTGTTTTTCTTGGAATGCTGTGTTTTTTAGCCTCCATGCATAACGCCTTTTTGTATGACCAAACAACTCAATCTTTGTTTCATCAGTCCACAGGACCATCTTCCAAAATGTAACTGGCTTGTCCAAATGTGCTTTTGCATAGCTCAGGTGACTCTGTTTGTGGTGTGCTTGCAGAAATGGCTTCTTTCGCATCACTCTCCCATACAGCTTCTCCTTGTGCAAAGTGCGCTGTATTGTTGACCGATGCACAGTGACACCATCTGCAGCAAGATGATGCTGCAGGTCTTTGGAGGTGGTCCGTGGATTGTCCTCGACTGTTCTCACCATTCTTCTTCTCTGCCTTTCTGATATTTTTCTTGGCCTGCCACTTCTGGGCTTAACAAGAACTGTACCTGTGTTCTTCCATTTCCTTACTATGTTCCTCACAGTGGAAACTGACAGGTTAAATCTCTGAGACAACTTTTTGTATCCTTCCCCTGAAAAGCTATGTTGAATAATCTTTGTTTTCAGATCATTTGAGAGTTGTTTTGAGGAGCCCATGATGCCACTCTTCATAGGAGAATCAAGTAGGAGAACTACTTGCAAGTGGCCACCTTAAATACCTTTTCTCATGATTTGATACACCTGACTATGAAGTTCAAAGCTCAATGAGGTTACAAAACCAATTTAGTGCTTCAGGAAGTCAGTAAAAAGTAGTTAGGAGTGTTCAAATCAAGAAAATGATAAGGGTGCCCATACTTTTGCACCGGTCAAATTTTGTTTAAATGCAGATTGCACATTTTCTGTTAGTACAATAAACCTCATTTGAATCCAGAAATATAACTGAGTCCATCAGTTATTAGATATATGAAACTGAAATAGCTGTTGCAAAAAACAAAATTGTTATAAAGAAAAAAGGTTAACATTAATAGGGGTGCCCAAACTTTAACATATGACTGTATATATATACATACATACATATATATATATATATATATATATATATATATACTGTATATATTGTGACAGAGTCACTGGTGAAGTGATGGAGGGGAGATACGTGTCACTGCGCATGATCGCATCAGTGATGTATAACCAGGTTAGTTTCCTCCAGAACTGCTTGTTGGGACAGTATATACGTATATAAATCAAAATAGAAAATTAATGAACCTGATCTGTAAACGCTGTAATGAGAAAAAAAGTCAAAAATTTATTTTTCTGCCACTGCAACACCTGTAAAAAAAATTGTAATAAGAAGCGGTCAAAACATCATATCTTCCCTAAAATCTTATCAATAAAATCATCAATTCAGAACATCTATGAGTGGCTCATGGGTTAATAATAATGGGTTGATGTCACCTTGCTATTGAAAGGTGACATTAAGCCGGGTTAATAATGTAGGGGTGTCAATATGACACCTATCCATTATTAACCCTAGAATAGTAAAGGGTTAAAAAAAGACACACACACATTAATTAAAAATTCTTTTAGTGAAATAAATACACAAAGTTTTTCACCAAATTTATTATTCTACCAATCCAAAAAAGCCCTTGTTCTGTAAAAAAAATAAAATAAAAAACCAACAATATACATACCTCTCCGCCATTCAGCCAGGTCCCCCGCTGCAATCCATCACAAGGGGTTAACTAGTTTACAACAGAGACCGGCCCTCTGTAAATCACTGCAGAATGAATTAAATCATATCTGCGCAGGCGCCCCGGCTGACCGGAGATGAATTGATTAGCGTGGGAAAGTTTCGGAACTTTTTTCCACGCTCCTGAGTTCACCTCAGGTCAGCCAGGGACTCCAGGGGGGCAAAAATAATGGTCCGTCTCTAGGCTATTAATATCTGCTCTCACTCATTGGCTTTCCCTCTCTGGTGGAGAAAATTGGGCGGGAGCCTTAAATTTAACCCCTAGAGTTCCAAATTTTTCCTAACGCAAACTACTAAATTGATTAAACACTGACACATATAAATCATTTTGATATGACATGGTTTACTATATGTAAACCATGTGTCATATCATGTCGGGATTTGGAATGATTTTACAGAAGCCGGCTAAATGGATTTAGCGGCTATTATGCTATGTAGAACTATATGAACTACAAATATATATATATACTGTATATGTGTCTCAATGACATGTATGTATGTATATATATATATATATATATATATATATATATACACTGCTCAAAAAAATAAAGGGAACACTGAAATACCACATCCTACATATCTCTACATAGTGGAATTTGTTCAGAACAATAAAACATAACAATTATTAATGTAAATCAAAATGAATATCCCATGGAGGTCTGGATTTGGATTGATACTCAAAATCAAAGTGGAAAATCAAATTACAGGCTGATCCAACTTCAGGGGAAATGCCTCATGACAAGGAAAAGATGCTCAGTATTGTGTGTGGCCTCCACGTGCCTGTATGTCCTCCCTACTGTACAACACCTGGGCATGCTCCTGATGAGGCAGATGGTCTCCTGAGGGATCTCCTCCCAGACCTGGACTAAAGCATCCCCCAACTCCTGGACAGTCTGTGGGGCAATATGACGTTGGTGGATGGAGCGAGACATGATGTGCTCAATCGGATTCAGGTCTGGGGAACGAGCAGGCCAGTCCATAGCTTCAATGCCTTCATCTTGCAGGAACTGCTAACACACTCTAGCCACATGAGGTCTGGCATTGTCCTGCATTAGGAGGAACCCAGGGCCAGCCGCACCAGCATATCTCACAAGGAGTCTGATGATCTCATCTTGGTACCTAATGGCAGTCAGGCTACCTCTGGCGAGCACACGGAGGGCTGTGCGGCCCTCCAAAGAAATGCCACTCCATACCATTACTGACCCACTGCCAAACCGGTCACGCTGATGATGTTGCAGGCAGCAGATTGCTTTCAATGGCGTCTCCAGACTCTGTCACGTCTGTCCCATGTGCTCAGTGTGAACCTGCTTTCATCTGTGAAGAGCACAGGGTGCCAGTGGTGAATTTGCCAATCCTGGTGTTCTGTGGCAAATGCCAAGCATCCTGCATGGTGTTGGGCTGTGAGCACAACCCCCATCTGTGGACATCAGGCCCTCAGACCATCCATATGGAGTTGCCTTCTAACCATTTGTGCAGACACATGCACATTTGTGGCCTGCTGGAGGTCATTTTGCAGGTCTCTGGCAGTGCTCCTCCTGTTCCTCCTTGCAGAAAGGCAGAGATAGAGATCCTGCTGCTGGGCTATTGCCCTCCTACGGCCCCGTCTCATGCTACCACGAGTGTGAAAGCACAACCAACATTCAAAAGTGACCAAAACATCAGCCAGAAAGCATTGTTACTGAGATGTAGTCTGTGGTCCCCACCTGCAGAACCACTCCTTTATTGAGGGTGTCTTGATAATTGCCAGTAATTTCCATCTGTTGTCTATTCCATTTGCACAACAGCATGTGAAATTGATTGTCAATCAGTGCTGCTTCCTAAGTGGACAGTTTGATTTCACAGAAGTTTGATTCACTTTGAGTTATATTCTTTTGTTTAAGTGTTCCCTTTATTTTTTTGTGCAGTGTAGTACCAATAATTATCACAGCAATAGACCCTGACAATTTTAATTTAGCAGTATATATATATATATATGTATTCTATGTGTATATATCTATTCTCTCGATTCTAACATGTCAATGTGATTTTACTGTACAGCGCACTGAATTCCCGACTTTTAAAAAATGGATCCGTCGAAAAACAGAAGAAACGGATGGAAAAAATGATGTGACAGATCTGTTTTTTCACCGGATCCGCTAGCCAAGGGATTGTGACTGATGGCAAAAAACTGATGTGTGAAAGTACCCTAAGCCCCATCCCACCACACATTAAGCTCTACCCACTGTCTGTTAAGATCCCCCCCATATAGTAGGCTCAGGGGGGACCCACTTCATTGTCCTCAAAATGAAGTCATGTTCACACGTTCAGTATTTAGTCAGTATTTTACCTCAGTATCTGTAAGCCAAAACCAGGAGCGGGTGATAAATACAGAAGTGGTGATGTGTCTTTGCTACACTTTTCCTCTGATTGTTCCACTCCTGGTTTTGGCTTACAAATACTGATGTACAATACTGATCAAATACTGACCATGTGATCATGGCCATAGATACAGGTTTGCGATTAGCTGTTTCTGGCCAGTACTGCATGGGCCGTGACCATGAGCTGTGCAGATGGCAGGTCGCGGGTGTCGGGCCTTCACACGGGTTGTGTATCCCTGATATAAACAGACCCTTAGTTACATTGAATGGGTCACACAGTTTTTCTTTTTTACATTGTGCCTATGATACCATGGCTAGACAATGCAAATTCCTTCTCCAAACCTTGGATTTATGCACCTTAAGGGTCCCTGGTACTGGATCCCATCACTTGTGGGACTGCTATAACACTATGGTCATGGGGGATTGTAAACTTGTCTCCAGAGAGCTGTCATTTGGAGAGGTAGCATTTTTCTGATTGAAACTCTGTCTATATCTTGTAAACGTGTCACCAAATGTTACACGTCCTAGTGCCTATCTTATTTGGCTGTAAGGCCTCAATCAATGAGTCCAATTCTTACATAAAAAAGCCAGCTATTGTGTAAGAGGCAGCCAGGAGAAATATTCTCATATTTTTCATAAATAGACTGATTATCTCCATATCCAAAGTTCACACTCTTACCCCTTGCTCAGCATGGAAAAACCTTCCCCCTTCCATGAAGGGCACTGTCCCTGGATGGTGCCTGATTACTAGGTTCAGTACCCAATTTCCATGCTGTACCTTGCGATTTCGCTAGTTTTGTTGGTATATCAGTAAGATGGTGTATGACACCAGTAAAGCGGCGTATGACCATATTGTTCCATTACAGTTTTTATATAACACATGACATGGAATTGCAGGTTTGACCATAAACATAAAATTACTGTACCTTTTCAAATCTAAAAGGGATCCCTTTTAGGTTTGAATTGTTGATATGATCTTCTGACAAGTATTTGGTGAAACTAATAAGTGTTAATAAATGAAATTATTTCTTGTCCACCTTGTCAATTCTGTAATTATCTAATGGTTGTTATTTTTTTTTATTATACCAATATAACATGAATACACAACAACTCTCACATATTAATATAGGGTGAAATGTAAAAACGGTTATCTCCAAGATATTATTAATATAAGCTTTGGTACAATTTCCCATCTGTTAAAATTAATATCAGTTTTATGTCATGTTTTAAGAGCAATGTGGTGCTAAAAATCATTAGTGCTCGTTCCATATCAGGGAGGCTGCACGGCACCTTTGAGACATAAGAGTGCCTGGAAAGTTGCTCAGCATTAGGTGAAAGTATCAGGATCATGCAGGCGCTAGCCTCAGAGTTGCCAGGTGACATATTCCTCTGGGGACTTAAGTCTCTACAAGTGTGATGAGTTTATGTCAGTGAATACAAAGTTTCTTGCCCCCTGTGGTACAGTTGCGATCCATCTGAGTAAATGTCACTCATCACTCACCATGTGAATGGCGACATGGTCAAGAATCCTCCAGGCTAGAATCTTCTGAGATTTGATATATCTGTGGGTATGACTGCATACCAACCTATCATATATTTTAGTTTTTTCATTGCAAAATATTCTAATCTTTTAGCATGCTGTTATAAAACGCTCATAATCATATTTCTTATATGATGTGTGATTTTACGTAGGATTGTAGTCAATTTGTTGAGTTGTCGTGATGCTTTATCAATAGTGCATAATAAAATCACTAATTTTAAAAGCTGATATTCACACAATGCAGTAATGGAAAAGAAAATAAGAAAAGAGGTGCTCCCTGTATAAAACTGCAGGATGATTGTGAGAGTGTTGGGATGAGAAGCGCTTATGGTTTCTCATGGGCTCATGGGTGAGTTGAGAGCAGCAAAGACTGGATGGCAGCTGCTTCGGCCGCAGCAATCACACCTGCCTGGGTGGAGAGGAGATTGCAAAGTGTAGGAGAGGGATTGACCATGGTGTCCAGGTGCTGTTAACAAGGTCATAGATATTGCAGGTACTGGATAAAGTGGATTATTAACCCCTTTTTGACATATGTCATAATACATCCCTGTGTCCTGGGCCTATCTTACCAGGGACGGATTATTATGTCATCTCGATCGCCTGCGCACACGGGCTGTGTGTGGGCGATTGCCGCTGGTTGTCAGCTGATTCTGACAGCTGACACTCAACACTAAGTGCCAGGAACGCTCACGCACCACTTCCAGCACTTTAACCCCCTAAATGCTGAGATCAAATGCAATCGCAACATTCCGGGAGCCGGCAGAGGGATGACAGCCCCGCTGCCTTTGGATCGGAGACCCCGCAGCATAACGCGAGGCCTCGATCGTTGCCATGATGACTGGATATCTTCATGATGACATCCAGGTTACCAGAGCTAGGAAAGTTGCTTGACCATGCGCAGTGCATGTTCAGCAACTTTCTCTGTCAGTGCAGAGCTGACAGTTTGTACAGCATAGGGATTCTGCTGCATCCCCATGCTTTACAAGCGATCAGACAGCAAAAAAAATGATTGTCCATAGTGGGACAAAGTAAAAAAGTTATGATTTTTTCATTCTGCCTCCCAAAGCTGGAGAGTAAGGCTCGGCGCACATTTATCCTGCGCTCTGCACTGAGCTCTTGCATCGGGGTTTCCTTGTAAATCTCTGAAATACATGAATCATATGGAACCTCTGGCAGAAGATTTCCTATAATGAGGCAGATGGAAGCACTGTGGATGCTGTCCATCTTATTAGGATTGTATAAAAGTGCCGTCGGCCACAGATTTGTGCACTTCTGAAAAGAAGGACAATGCTGAACAGAGGTCAGGCTGAGTCCAGAGTAACTCTGCTACCTCAGTATAGTGAATGGATCCCTAGGGAGTTTCATCTGAATCACATCACTTAAAGATTTAGATGGTAAGTGCTCAGCGTAGAGCGCTGGATAAATGTGATCCCAAATGTTATGCAAAATGTTCCCAATAAAAGCTTCAACTCAATTCACAAAAAAAGCAAGTCTCCACTCAGGTCAGTCATATGTTAAGGGAAATATAGGGGGCTTCCACATTACTGGTAGTACGAAGGCTATAGAAAAGCAAAATGGCTCCTCCCTTGCCAAAAGAAATTCAGCAAATTCTCAGCTCCCAAATCCAAATGTCCCCTCCCTTCTGAACCCCACAGTGTACCTAAATCACATACTGCATTCGCATTTAGCATTTCTGAAGTGATGAGTGCCCGCCTAACTTACGGGTGCATAGCTCCAAAAGCACGGGCTGGGCATCGCGTGCTGGTGACAGCAACGTACTGGTCACTACAGCGTACTGGTCACTACAACAACAGTTTGCTATTTTCACTCAGCAACATTCATTGCTGCTTGTTTCTGGAAAATACCCATGGAGTCAAAATCGTAGAAGCACCTGTAGATAAATTTCTCCAAGGGGTATAGTTTACAAAATGGGGTCACTTGAGGGGGCATTCTGCTGTTCTAGCAATTAGGAGCTCTGTATATGGAGTCTGCAAACTGTTCTAGGAAAATCTGCGCTCCAGGAGGCAAATAGCCCTTCGTTCCTCCCGAGTCTCTCCGTAAGTAGTACTGTACAGTATATATGGGGTTTTGCCTTGTTCAGTAGAAATTGTGGGACAAATTATGGTGCGATTTTTTTACCCACTTCTTGTGTGAAAATGTAAAATCTGGGGCTAAAACAATATTTTGTTGGTAAAAATGTAGATATTTTTTCTTCACTTCCCAATGGTATAAAATTCTGTGACACGCCCATATGATCACTGCACCCCTAGATGAATTCACTGAGAGGTGTAGTTTGTAAAATGGGGTCACTTATGGGGGGTTCTGCTGTTCTGGCACCTCATGGGCTCTCCCAGTGGGTCATGGCATCTGCAAACCATAACAGTAAAATCTGGAGCTCCTTGCCTTCTGAGATTTGCACTGTGCCTGAAAAATATTTCACGATTACATGTAGGGTGTTGGCACACTCCGGAAAAATGGACCTTAGTTTGTTGTAAAAAATTTTCCTATTAGTCCTTAGAAAATTTAAAAACTTGAGTCTAAAACAACATTTTAGTGGTAAAAACGTAATTTATTCTTTCTTCACCGCTCATTGGTATAAAATTCTGTGAGACACATGTGGTGTCAATATGAACACTGGACCCCTAGATGAATTCACTAGGGCATGTAGTTTGTAAAATGAGCTCACATATAGGAGGTTTCTGTTGTTCTGGCACCTCAGGGGCTCTGCCATTGTGACATGGCACCCTCAAACCATTCCAGCAAAATCTGAACTCCAATATGGTGTCTTTTCCCTTCTGAGCTTTGCACTGTGCCTCAAAAGTAGTATTCCCCCACATAAGGTATATTAGCGTACTTAGGAGAAATTTCACAACAAATTATACGGTGCAGTTTCTCCTGTTACCCTTATGAAAATGCAAAATTTGGGGCCAAAATAAAATTTTTGTGTGGGAAAATGTGTTTTTTTATTTTCACAGCTCAATGTTATAAACTTCTGTGAAGCACCTGGGGGTTCAAGGTGCTCACTACACATCTAAATATATTCCTTGAGGGGTCTAGTTTCCAAAATGGGGTCACTTGTGGGTGCTTTCCACTGTTTAGGTGCATCAGGGCTCTCCAATTGGGACATGACGTCGACTAATGATTCCATGAAATTTTACATTCAAAAAGTCAAATGACACTCCTTCTCTTCTGAGCCCTGCCGTGCGCCCAAACAGCAGTTTTCTCCCTCATATTGGGTATCGGCGTACCCAGGAGAAATTGCACAACAAATTGTATTGTGCAAATCCTCCTATTACCCTTATGAAAATGCAATATTTTAGACTAAAATAACATTTTTGTGAGGAAAATGTGATTTTATTATTTTCACGGCTCAATGTTACAAACGTCTGTGAAGCACCTGGAGGTTTAAGGTGCTCACCACGCATCAAAATACATTTCATGAGAGGTCTAGTTTCCAAAATGGTGTCACTTGTGGGGGATTTTCACTGTTTAGCACATAAGATGCTCTCCGAATGCGACATGGCGTTCGCCAATTGTTCCAGCAAATTTTGCATTCAAAAAGTCAAATGGTGCTCCTTCCCTTCCGAGCTCTGCCATGGGTCAAATAGTGGTTTTCTTCCTCATATGGGGTATCGGCATGCTCAGGAAAAATTACACAACAAATTTTGGGTTCCATTTTTTCCTGTTACTCTTTGTCAAAATAAAAAATTAAATGTTCATTTTTTTTCCCACATTCCAAAAATTTCTGTGTAGCACCTGAAGGGTTAATAAATTTCTTGAATATGGTTTTGAGCACCTTGAGGAGTGCAGTTTTTAGAATGGTGTCACTCTTGGGTATTTTCTATCATATAGACCCCTCAAAGTGGAAATAGTTGGAAAAATGAAAAATAGCTGGTCAAATTTTAACCCTTATAACTTCCTAACAAAAAATAAATTGGTTCCAAAATTGTGCTGATGTAAATTAGACACGTAGGAAATGTTACTTATTAAGTATGTTGTGTGACTTATCTCTGTGATTTAAGGGAATGAAAATTCAAAGTTGGAAAATTGCGACATTTTCTAAATTTTCGCCTAATTTCCGTTTTTTTCAGAAATAAACGCAAGTAATACCGAAATGTTTTTACCACTATCATGAAGTACAATATGTACAATATGTCACAATAAAAACATTCTCAGAATCAGTGGGATCCGTTGAAGTGTTCCAGAGTTATTACCTCATAAAGTGACAGTGGCCAGAATTGTAAAAATTGGCCTGGTCATTAACGTGCAAACCACTTTCTAAGGCTATGTGCACACGGTGCGGATTTTACTAAATCCGCAGGTCAAATGACCTGCATTTTTCCTGCGGATTTCTTCCTTTTCTTTTGAGGTTTTACTGCCATTTTTGTGCTTTTTCCACTGTGGTTTTCCACCTGCGGATTTGTAGAATGGAGCAGGTAGAAAACTGCAGCAAAACCGCACAAAAGAATTCACATGCTGCTTTTTTTTTCCATGGAAAAGCCGCGCAGAAAAATCCGCAGCATGTGCACAGCGGTTTTTTTTTACATAGGCTATAATGGTACTGTACATCACCTGCAGTTCTGCTGCAGATCCGCAGCGGAAAATCCGCTGTGGATCCGCAGTAGAAACCGCACCGCGTGCACAGAGCCTAACTCCTCTGCACTATAGTGTAGGATAAAATCCAAAATCACTTTAGTTCCTTCATTCACTGGATCAGCAATGCTCCCAGAGATCAGAACCCCAACACCCAAAAGATATTACATGTTATATGAGGTAAGAATCCTTCTTCAATGAGCCTTTTATTGACAATCCAGGAATCACAAATTTTTTCATTTTTTTCATTTTATAATTTTTTTTAAAATAAATAAAAAATAATAGAAAAGATAACCCCGGCACACTCGTTTGAATTACGAGAAAACAATGCACATAGCTGCTCTTAATTTTTATTTGAAGCGGACCAAAAATGAAAAATACAGACAAAATTATCCAACGTTTCGGCTCGCAGGCCTTTATCAAGGAATTATCTGTAATGATAAACAAATCTTTCAAAACCATGCAAATATTCTTATGCACTCAAAAAATAAAATGATAAAAAAATAATAATAAAAGGTCCATATAGTACAATTTTTTGATTATTTAAATGGGTGTATTACAGGTTTATCTTTTTCTCTTCACCATGATTGTCACTCCATTAATTTTCTGGATACTTTGATCATAATAAGGTCCGATGGCTCCATTGATACTGATTTATATGTTAAGTCTACCGATAGGAACAGCCTGTTGCACTTTGATAGTTGTCACCCTAAACATATTAAACAAGCATTACCTAGGTCACAATTTGTTAGAATTGAAAGGATAGTCTTGGATCCGTCGGTCCGGAATATGAGACTAAAGGAAACTGAGGAACGTTTCCGGAATAGAGGTTATCCCAATTCTGTACTCAAACGTGGGCGTGGACCAACCCAATCTAGGGAGAAAGGACGCAGATTAGCATTTGTAAGCACATTCCATCCATTCAATCATTTGATTAATCAATGCATCTTGAAGCATTGGAATTTGCTTGGGGAATCATATCCTAATGTTTCAGAATTTTCTATGCAACCTATAATGTGCTACAGACATCCTAATAATATAAAAAATTTCCTGGTAAGGGCCGATATAGGTTCGAGTAGGAAGGAACCCATTCAAAGGACATTGACCACACCCCGCAACGGGACCTTTCCGTGTTTGGGGTGTTTGCAGTGCTCTAATGTTGTTAAAGGGAATTCTTTTACTCACCCTAGGACAGGACGACACTATCCCATTAAGGGATATTTCACGTGTGATTCATCATATGTAGTCTATCTCATTAAGTGCCCGTGCGGTCTCGGATATGTTGGGAAACTACCCAGCATGTCCGGGACCGCATTTCACAGCATAAGTCTACTATCAGGTGCGGACGTACTTTATTACCCATTCCGTCTCATTTCTTATCATGCGGCCACTCTGTTGCCCAGTTGAGGTACCAGGTTATTGACCAAGTTCAAATGTCAAGAAGGGGTGGCGATAGGTTAAAGAGATTGAAAGAGCGTGAATCCTTTTGGATTTATACGCTTCAAACATTAGCACCATTAGGTCTAAATAGAGAATATGAGGTCTCTTATCATTGATTATTTTTCAGGTTAATATTGTCCCTCTTCTCTCTGTATTAGTATGTATTAACATTTATTAACATTTATTAACATTTATAAATTTAAAATCTAATAATAGGGATTTTATATATTTTTTTGTAGGTGCAGGTATTTTTTGTTTTTTGTATTTTGGCTTATTTCTTATCCTTCTATTTCTTTGTTTGGTAAACTCTATATACTAATTAGTCTTTTATCAAAGATTGTTATTCTATTTTATATACATCTATTTTTATCTTTCAGATAACCTAATAATAGTATCCGGTCACAGCGTTTTGGTGCAAAAGGTTCCAACACTGTTCATCACGTCACTGCACTTCTGGGAGGATTCATTCCTTTTGGCTGCTCATGCTGTCTGTGGGCGGCGCGTGCGCAGTTTATAACAGGCCACACTGCCCTCTTCTGCCCTGTCTCTTTTCCGTCTGGTGATGGATGGCTTGGTGGCGCGTGCGCAGTACATTGCGGGTAACGCAGCTCTCCACTGCCCTCTTCTGCCCGGTCTCTTTTCCGTCTGGTGATGGATGTCTTGGTGGCGCGTGCGCAGTACACAGCGGGTAACGCCGCTCTCCACCCGGAAGTATTTTGTTTGTGTGTGTATTTAAGGGACGGTGTTAGCACAGGGCGTCCACAGCGCACCACGCTACCGCACTTTCTCCTGACGTTTGAGATATGCACTTATGGAATAGGTATGTTACAATCTTGGATCGTTTTGTCCTTTCTTTGTGGCACAGGTATATATACTTTCTCTACTTTCTCTATGTCTTTTTGCTTTATAGTAGGTGACTCTTATGGGTCACTATTGAACGTTGATCCAGTCAGCATTTAGGACCCGTTTGTCTTCTATCTATTTACAGGTATTGAATACAATTTGCATTAATCTTGTCTTATGAGATACTTATATATTGGGGTGGAGAAAAAAATATATTTGTATATGTACACCTTCTCTTGTGGAAATGTTTCACAATATTACATTGTATTTTGACAATTTTTATGTTATAATGTGTAATTGATTTTGATACTTGAATGTACTATATGGACCTTTTATTATTATTTTTTTATCATTTTATTTTTTGAGTGCATAAGAATATTTGCATGGTTTTGAAAGATTTGTTTATCATTACAGATAATTCCTTGATAAAGGCCTGCGAGCCGAAACGTTGGATAATTTTGTCTGTATTTTTCATTTTTGGTCCGCTTCAAATAAAAATTAAGAGCAGCTATGTGCATTGTTTTCTCGTAATTCAAACGAGTGTGCCGGGGTTATCTTTTCTATTAGTATCTTCCTTACCCCTGAGCACCCACTTTATTGTGGTGAGCACCCCATTACCTATACTATAAATAAAAAATAGTCATGTGTGTAACATATAGCGATGAAGGAACCTTTTCAGGTTCGGATTCACAGAACGGACCACCATCCGCCGAACAGTTTGCCGAACATACCCGAAAGTCATTAGATTTAATGGGAGGCAAAACCAAACGCAGAGACACCTTAAGGGGTGACAAAAATCTTCCCAAACAGCTAAAATTAGGGGCAAACACCATAAAAGTGGCACCAATTGACCCCCAGTAGAAATTTGCAAATGGCACAGCAGCAGTCAGCCATGGGCCATGCATAAGGTATCCGGGTCTTTGCCAGCATTTACAGTTTGGAATTGAAGTTTCAATGAGGACCTGGTGGTTAAGGGAGTGGTGTAAGCTTGCTTTGATGGGAGCCCTGATACCTCATGCAAAACCTCCAATTTTTTTTAATTCCAGCTACACTCAGATGGCACAAACATCTGCTTCATAGACTACTATTGATAGAAAAATGTAAGAATAGTAACCGATAAATTGACCCACAGTAGAACCTGATATAATGGCACAAAAACAAGTCAGTCATGGGACATCAAGAAAAGGAAGAAAGGTCCAGCTCCAAAAATTTAAAATCCAGGATTTTTATTGTATCATGTTTAAAATACATTCATGGCTGCTTGTGATCAAGTAACGGCAACAAAGTTCACCGCATGGGGATATTTTCCAGGTCTCTGTACGCGTTTCGAGCACAAATGCTCTTAGTCTCAGAGTGGGACATGCATGATGTATCAGGGTCTGGTTCAGCATTTATAGCTTGGAATTGAAGTTTTAAAGAGGACCTGGTGGCTATTGGAGCGGTGTAAACTTTCTTAGCTGGGAAACCTCAAGCCACACTCAGATGGCACAAGCATCAGTATAATAGACTACTATTGACAAAATTTAAAAATAGTAACACAGGTAGTTGACTGATCAATTGACCCACAGTAGGACCTGTTATAATTGCACACAAGCAGTCAGCCATGGGCCATGCATGATGTATCAGGGTCTGGCTCAGCATTTACAGATTGGAATTGAAGTTTTAATGAGGACCTTGTTGCTATTGGAGCGGTGTAAACCTTCTTAGCTGGGTAACCTCAAACCTCAAGCAACACCTCCATTTTTCTGTATTCCAGCCACACTCAGGTGGCACAAACATCAATTTCATACTACATAATATTGGTAGAAAAATGTAAGGAAAGTAACACAGGTAGTTGACTGAAAGTAAATTCAGGCCTGCCTGTCTGGGAGCCCTACTTACGTAGGCAACCCACCGGATGGAGGTCCAACTTCGATTCTCCACATTTCAAAAAATAATTGTCACACAGCACAAAAGTGTCATCAATTTCCACAGAGTAGAAAGTGTTTAATAGGCTGCTGACATGCCCTCTACTACAGGCAGCCTATCAGATGGAGACCCAACATGGAGTCTCCACATTTCAAAAAATAATTGTCACACAGCATTAAAGTGCCATCAATTTCCACAGAGTAGAAACAGTATAATAGGCTTCTGACACACTTTCTGCTACAGGCAACCCACCAGATGGAGACCCAACTTGGCGTTTCCACATTTCAAAAAATATTTGTCACACAGCACTAAAGTGCCATCAACTTCCAGAGTAGAAACAGTATAATAGGCTTCTGACACACCTTCTACTACTTCTACTACAGGCAACCCACCAGATGGAAACCCAACTTGGAGTCTCCATTCTCCAATTTCAAAAAATTATTTGTAACATCAGCAGCAGTGGCAACATTAGACACAGAAGACACCACAAAGATGGCACAGACTGCAAAAATATGAGATCAATACATGACACTAAAAATGACACCATCGCCTAGTCTGCCCAATCTGCAAATGGGGTGTAAAAGTCATCGAAGATCCATTGACTTGTTCATTTTGATTAAAGTTAGGGGGTCTACACTTTGAGGGGACAGCTGGATGCGCTTTTCCGTCATGACACCACCAGCAGTGCTGAAGACACGTTTTGCGAGAACGCTGGTTACTGGGCATGACAAAACTTCCAAGATGTGACAGGCGAGATCAGACCACTCTTCCATTTTTGAACACCAAAATGTAAAAGGGTCCATACTCCACCAGATGGCATTGATATTGATCTCCAGATACACCTGCACCATCCTCTCCAGTTGTTCACAGCGTGTCAGCTGGTTCTGCTGGTCAAAACAATGTGTTAAACAATAAACAGAAATTACACTGCTGCTGCTGCTAATGTTTTGGCGATGATGCCTTGACGTTCCTGGGTTGGACGTCTACAACTGGGTTGCACACTGTGTGCCTTACTGATGTCTTGGGAAAAAACAGTTTTAAGATTGTCTACAAGCATGTTTCGATACTCCAGCACGCGCGAATCCCTATCCAGGGGGGAAGTGTCTGGCTAAATTTTCTCTTCTACCGTGAAATTAACAGAATGGCAACCCAGTAGTCAACACTATTTCTAACCCTAAGAACACGGGAATCATGTTGAAGATAGTGCAGCAAGAAAGCACTCATGTATTGGGAGCTTCCATGAGGTCCATGTCCATGCTGTGTTGGTGGAAGGGGAACACTCAAGGTTGTGGGTCGAACTCCCAGGGCTGTGGGGTACTCGGTACCGGGACTGATGAGCTTCAATGGGAGATGTCACGGCAGCTGGGACCCAGCCCGTGGCCCTGGACGCCCATTGTAAAAGGAGTTGTTGCAGTGTGCTTATGGTGATGAAAGTTTATAAGTGATTCGTGACGCCACCTGTGGTGTTTGGCAATAGAGATGTAAGCCGACGCTGCAGACAGATCCTCTGGGACAGATGGTGTGGTGCAGCAATGATGTTATAGCCCTCCACAGGCAGGGCTGTAGTCCCAGGGCAGAGTAGGTAAAGTGACACGTAGATGGTGTAGTGTCGGGCGCAAGGGATGTAGCAGTGCTGGGCAGGTTGGCGCAGGAATAAATGGAGGACACCAGGGCATGTAGTTCCAAAGTTTTACTCACAGTCTGTTGCAGGTACAGGTGCCCGCATCCGTGAAGTGTCCTCCGGGTCAGGAGCTCAGCCAACTTCCAGGCAAGATGAAGTACTCCTTTCCAACACTCCCCCAACATATGTGCCTTTTCTGAACGTCTCCTCTTATAGCGCCTTTGAATGAAGTACTCCTAGTACTGAGTTACACTGGAGTTCCGCCTGTCAGATGTTCCTATGAACTCTACTTGTACGGCAGACAGCTGTAGCCTGCTTCGGGGACTCCTGGCTACTAAGTCCCGGCTCACTATTATGTTGCTGTTGTGCCCCCATGTCTTGTGTGGGAATAAAGTGGTCACTACTTCTATTCCTCCGGTGTCTGCTGCAGGACCATTAGTATCCGTACAACCTCGGGGACCGGACCCCGGCCTTGTGCACTGAACTTGGGAAGGGTTCTCTCTTCTAACCCTGTTCCTTAGTTCTCCTATTATCCTTACGTTCCGTGCTAATCCTTCTTTCTTCTGGAGAATCAAGCTTCCTTTCTTTGTCTCTTTCCTGTGCCAGCAGACCCAGATCACTGTGACCTGCTGCAGCACTTCCTTCTCCCATCCCTCTCCCGGGGATCTTCTCTGTCTCACTCTCTGTCCTTCTACATCCTCACTCACTGACTGAATGACTGACTGACTTGAACTCAACTCTTCCCGCTCTTTTATATAAACTTAACTCCACCCACCTTCCAGCATGTTTCGTGATCCAAGCAGGGAGCCACCAAGGGGGGCTATGCTACACGCCAAGCAGGGAGCCGCCGAAGGTGCTTTGCTACACTACTTTGTGGTGTGGGGGTGTAGGTGTTGGAGTGTGGTCAGACGTCTCCACGTTACCTGGATGGTGGGGTACCACACCTCAGCAGGAGGTGCAGTACCTCTGTGGCGACTGAACCCTCAGGGGCGCCACAGTTGCGTCCTCCATCCACTTCTGCCAACCACGGACAACAGAGAGCGTATCATTATCCTCTTCATCTCCAGACTGTTGCGCGTCCATGACCTCGTCCACCTCAATTTGTTCCTCTGCTCCTACAATCTTCACTAACAGTTTATCTAGTACCATGAGCCACCTTGATCGCTGTAAGCTGTGTGTGGCTGCCAAAGAAAGGGTGTTGAGTAGGCCGGCCAGTAACAGATGTTGTCAGTGGTCTTTGGATAGAATAAGACGGTGTTTGTTCAGTTGAGTATTCATTCACACCTAACCCACATACACATCAAACACCAAGCCTATTCCCCCTTCCATCACGACCTTGCTTTTTCCCACTCATGTTGTAAGTAGCCTTCCCCTCTTGTACACTGTTGTTTCACGACCTTAGGCCCACAACTGTCAGTCACCTTACAGTAAATGAACAATCACTATTTATTTTCTTAGATAGTGTGCCTGAACAACACTGGCATGCCTAACGATTTTTAAGTGGAAATCTGGCCTTCTGATTTGCATTTGAAACACAGACGATTTGGAGTAGCTAATTGGGCCTCATGTCTACACCACTATATTAGGCTTAACGATTTTTACATGGAAATCTGGCCTTCTGATTTGTCACTATAACACCGTTTTAGCACAAACAATTTAGAGTAGCTAACTGGGCCTCATGATTGCAACACTTTATTAGTCCTAATGATTTTCAATTGATTTCACACAGGACAGGATCCTATCTATTTTACTAACAAGTTTCACTTTCAGCAGTAGCACTAGCACATAAGCGACCTCTCTGCACTGTGGCACTGAGAAAATGGCGCCAGCAAAACAATATGTCCGCTTTTTATATGGCGAGGGACATGTGACTTCAGCAACCAACCACAGAAGACCTGGTTCCATGACGTTGTGGATGGTTTCTGCGAACTGATTGGTTGCCGGAATTAGCATACATAAAGTTAAGGGGAAAAAAAAGCGCAGCCACTCCTGTAATCTCTCCACATGCTGCTCTAACCTCTCCACACCCCCTCCCCTCATAAAACATGTCCCCCACCATCACCCACGCTCATAATACAGCAGCACTATCGTAGCCAAAGTAATACAAAAGCATTAGTGGAAACGCAATGATTTACCGAACTGTGACCAAATATTAATGAAAGAGTAAAAATGTTGCAAAAAGCGAATCCAAAAGTGCTACGTTCGTGCCAAATTTGAGATTGACGAACGTTTTCCAAACACACTCTCTCATATCTCTAGTAACATATAGTTTTCTCAGCACGTACCCTACTTTATATAATAATATTTTTTTCAGATAAATTAAAGACATTACTGAAATTTAGCAGCTAATGTGAAAAGAAAAAATATTTTGGATGCATAAGACTAAGTGCAAACGCTGCAGATTCAACTGCGGGTTTTTTCCCGCGGAACCGCAGGTAAAGTGACCTGCGGTCTTGCTGCTGTTTGGCCTGCGGCGGTTTTGCCCTGTGGTTTCACACCTCTACTATGTTAAAGGTGTGAAACCGCAGCGGAATCCGCAGAAACAATTAACATGCTGCGGAAAAAAAAACGCAGCAAGACCGCGTGGAAAAAACCGCAGCGTGAGCACAGCGGTTTTGAAAACCCATAGGGTTACATGGTACTGTACCATGTCTGCGGAACTGCTGCAGTTCTGCAGGGCCAAAACCACAGCGGAACCGCAGCAAAAACCGCAGCATGTGCACATAGCCTAAGTGGTATTAATGCAAGTACTGAGGGAAGTCTTTAACAATATGCAGAGTACATTATATGCATTGGGTTTCAAGTTCAGAAGTTCTTTGGTTTAATGTACACAGTTTCAGAATAGCAAACGTTGAAGTTTGTTGACAAAAGAAGTGTTAAGGTTAAAATAGTTGCCCCATTACTGGTTAGTGGTCTGGGAGGAATGTATCCTTTCCTGGGATCAGGTCTGTCTCTTCACATTGGGGCATTGCAGCTGTTCTGTAATCTTCACCAGGACTTTCAAAACTTATTACTGTCAGACACAAGACATAAGACTTGGTCAATATAGCATTAGCAGATCCTATATTCTACATAGAAATTAGATCATTTTAACCTTTGTGCACCAAACTCTATATTGGCATTCCAATGTCTCTTAACAACATTACAAAATCTTTTTTACACACCGTATTGAACACCTATTTCGCAGCTTTCATATCTGCTATTTATATGACTGTTTAGTAGTTACATTAGAAGAACTGTAGTTCTACATTATAGTAGCAGTATAACATTATTTAGAATATGTAAAAAAGAAGGACGGCACTCGTTGTAGGGGAGGTGCTTGTAATAAAATACCACAGAATGTTAAAATACAGCACTCTCATATGCTTCTTGTATTTTTCTTATTAAAGCCAAAGAAAGATTGTGAATCAAACGTGACACAAAAAATATTAATTTGTGTCAATTGTAACTTCTCAGAAAATGTTCAACTGTGACTTTTCAAATTTATAACTTTTCGGCTCATCCTGAGCCTCGCTCACATACAGTCACTAAAATAAAGATAAATTTGGATCGGTATATTTAGTGATTATGGAAAATTAGCAAACGGTTCACAATACTTATAATATATAATTTATAAAATATAATAATCTCCATATATAGGATTACAAAGTTTGATTCACAATCTTTCTTTGGATTTAGTAATAAAAACACAAGACGCATACAAGGGTTCAGTATTTTAACTTTCTATAACATTATTTAAACTTTAACAATGCAAAAAATACTAAATGTACTATATGGACCAATATATTGAGATACTTACACATTACACCTACTGGAGCTTTTATTACATCCCTTTCCAAATCCGTAGGCATTAATATGCAGTTGTTTACCACTTTGCAATTAAAACCGCAAAAAACAGACCTCAAAAGAAAAAATTTTTGGGATTATAAAGTCAATTGAAACACCAGAAAACAAAAACAATTCCCTAAAATATAGCTTTTAATTCAATCACTAAAAACATTAGTAGGAATGACTAAGACAGAAGGGGAGGGATAGGGGACAAATAGCTATAATGGATAGCTGAAAAACTATTTTGTTTCTAATCAGTTATACCAAATTAAGGGCCACAGGCTGAATCGCCCTAGTCCACCCTATTTCAGCCCTTCCTAACCGCGGAGGTTGGCACCCTAGTTGTTGACGATATGGCGCCCCCGCTCAACATCGGTATCCCTAATAATCCCTAAACCTCCCTAAGTATACAAAAAAGGACACAAAAAAATTATTACACACACACACATATAATACCGAAAAAAATTTGTTAAAGAGACATAAATAGTCTCATAGGTAATACTAATGTGCTGTGAACTTATCTCGTAGCAGTTCTGATAGTATAGATACCCCACAATGTAAACTTATCTCGTAATAAAAAGAAGGAAGGAAAAAATAGGGGGTATCAAAAAAAAAATGCAGCTTTAAGGTACTGTCACACTTAGCGATGTACCAGCGATCCCGACCAGCGATATGACGCGGTCAGGATCGCTGGTACATCGCTAAGTGGTCGCTAGTGAGCTGCCACATAGGCAGATCTCACTAGCGACATCGCTGGGGACGGGGATCGCTACTTACCTGTCACACCAGGCGATCCTGCGTCCTCCCGCCCGGCTCCACGCGTCGCTCGTCTTCACAGCAGGAAGCGCCGCAGGAAGCTGACGACGAGAAACAGTCCTGAACGTTCTCGCGCGATCAGCGATTACCAGCGGTAATTACCGGTCACAAGTTATAGCGATATTGCTAGCGATATCTCTTAGTGTGACAGGCCCTTTAGGTAAAGCTTATCTCGTAGTTACAAGAGTACTAATAAGCTGCAAAAAACAGACCCAAATATCAGATAATAAAGTCAGTGAAAAACGACTACAAGAAAATTCAATAAATAGCACAATTGATAGTCAAAGAAATTGCACATTAAAGGCAGAAAAATGAATCTTGTGTTGCACATGCAGCGACCATAATTTTAGAAGTAGGGGTATTTTATCACCCTATTTCACTAGGAGACACAATCCACCTCCAATACACTATCTGCACATCAAAAAAATTGCATAATAATTGTGCTGTCTTATCCAGGTTATAGATGAAAAAAATGAGGCTAACAGATTCACCTCAAATATAATTCCCATTCCAATAGTAATGCATACAAAGTGTAGACCAACCAAGTATAAAGCTCAAATAGGGTTAATCTCCCCACTACAAGAGGAATCTGCCAAGAAATCATGTACAAAAAAAAAAAATGTGTACTTATCAGCCAATTGATGCAGGTGAAAGCCCGACGCGTTTCCCCCTCTTGGTCCTATGAGGGTTCATCAGGGGTCAGGAAATGGGGTCTCATTACCCCTGGCCGAAAAAGAAATGCAATGTGCGGCTTACTCCAGGCGCGTTCACCGCCGTTGTTTAAAGATTCCGCGTTAGTATAGAACGCCCACTTCCGGTCACTGTAACACCAAGATGGTGGTATAATGGAGCGCATCATGCGTTCCAAAAACCGGAAGGGAACAATATTGAGGAGGGACAAACAGTGCTCAGGGATGCTGTTCACTGCAGCCAGTGCCTGAATGACGTGAGTGACGCGCACCCGAATAAGCTGCACTCCCAGAAGCAAGAGCTTCACTCAATAGTGGCGGAGAACAAATGAATCACAGACATAATGCGTCCTCATTCACTAACAAAACGCTCTCAAATACAAATTACCCTCTACAAACAATGTGCAGAGAGTCCTTTATTATTAAGATAACATAATTGATAATGAGATTTACCGCTAATTAGTGCATGTCACCTTACATATGTATTAAGGATAAATAATCTTGTTAATCAGAACACCAGGCACATTACCAAAATAGTGAATACACTCCTCAATGGCATGGAGTAAAACAAATGTATCCTCACAAAAAATAAAAAAGAACATAAATAGCAACAATAATAATTAATAATAATATACTGACCCAATCATCACTCAAAACAGCAGGCTGGGGAAGTGAGGGGACCACATTAATTATAAATAACTACTGAAGTTTAACTGTTCGTTTAGGCCTTTCGGACTCTGAGATTCAAGCCAAAAAATCCAGCGTGTCTCACGCTGTAGAATTCTTTTATCCCAGTCTCCCTGTCTAACTGCGGGCTGCACTCTCTCTATAACACGAAAATTAATTTGTTTATCATCACCCCCATGTACCAAATTGACATGACGGGCAAGGGGGGTATCTCTCCCATGTCTAATATCCCCCAGATGTTCACCTATGCGGACACGTAATTCACGCTTTGTTTTCCCCACATAGTCAAGGGGGCAGGTACAAGTACACAGATATACAACTCCAGTGGTTTTACAGTTTGCAAAGTTTTTCATTTCATACACCCTTTTCGTGTATGCACTACTAAAAGTATGAGACACAGATATATATTTACAAAAAGTACAGTGCCCACACTTAAAAGTGCCTGTTGCTCTATTCCGTAGCCACGTTTCCTCTCTCTTCTGAGGCTCCAGATGGCTACTCACCACCCGATCCTTAATTGACCTGCCCTTCCTAAATGTAACTGACGGACCCGGGGTAATGCAATCACTAATATCATTATCCATTTTAAGGATAGACCAGTATTTCTCAAGAATATCCATGACTTTTTCAGATTGATCGTCATAGGTTCCTATTAATCTAGTGATTGTATTTGAATCCTCCTTAGCCCTCGGGACCAACAAAGACATCCTACTTACTTGTTTTGCATGTTTATAGGCAGGTTTGATCACCCTTGTTGGGTACCCCCTGCTTCTAAACCTCCCCCATAGGTCTCTTGACTGTGATTCAAAATCACTCCAGTCAGAGCAGTTCCTCCGAACTCTGAGGAACTGACCCTTCGGTATACCTTGTTTTAAAGGGGGGGATGATAACTCTCCCACCTCAAAAGACTATTGGTTGAGGTTGATTTTCGATGCAGGCAGGTTTTTAGAGAGCCATCTGGAGAAATGGAGATATTTACATCTAAGAAGGTAATCTGATCACCACCCACCTATGGGTGAAGAAAAGACCCATCTCATTGTTATTTAAAGTATCCACAAAGGATCTAAATGATTCTCCACATCCCGCCCAGAGAACGAGGATGTCGTCAATGTAGCGTCCCCAGAATAATATTCTAGGGGACCAGACGACATCCTCGTCCCCAAAGACTTTAGTGTCCTCCCACCAACCCAGGAGCAAGTTAGCGTAAGTAGGGGCACAAGGGCTCCCCATCGCTGTGCCCCTGAGCTGGTGGTAATACCTCCCATTAAAGAGGAAAAAATTATGACACAATACAAATTCAAGAAGTTCCAGCAGAAAATTGTTGAGTGCTCCAAAGTGAATACCTCTCCCCTTAAGAAAATACTACACAGCTCTTAAACCTTCTATATGGCCAATACTGCTATAAAGTGCCTCAACATCAATGGAGGCCAGTATTGTACCTGGATCCACTGTAATTCCTTCAAGTTTATTAAGAAGGTCCATTGTATCTCTCAAATACGAGGGGAGAGATAATACAAATGGTTTCAACAGTTGATCCAAATAAATGCTGGAATTCTGACAAAGGGCATCGATCCCCGAGACAATCGGTCTTCCTTTAAGGGGATCTATGCCCTTGTGTATCTTGGGTAGGGAGTAGAACATGGCTATGACTGGCCACTTAGGTAGTAAAAAACTAAACTCATTTTTAGAGATCAGCTTCAAATCAAGAGCCTTTTTAGCAATGCCGACAATCTCAGGCTATATTCCTTCGTCGGGTCGCCCCTGAGTATCTCATATGTTGATCTATCAGAAAGAATCGTCATACACATTTGAATATATCGATCTCTATTAAGGATAACCGTATTACCCCCTTTGTCCGAAGGCTTCAAAACAATCTGGTCATTATCACCAATTGCCTCCAACGCCTTTCTTTCACGGAAGGAGAGGTTGGGTGGAACCCTATCTTTCTTAGAATCAATCTTACAGATCTCTGCCGAGACAAGTTGTTGAAAAATATGAATACTACCAGTGTCACCAATTGGTGGCATCTTTTTACTTTTTGGTTTCAAATCAGAGAAAGGGCCCGCCCCAATATCTCTCTGTCCTTCCTCAGCCAAATCAGCTAAAAGCATTACATCAGGAAGTTTGTCCTCAGTTATACCAAGTTGTTGACATTTATTTTTCTCATTGAGGGCAAAGAATTTTTTCCACTTGAGTTTCCGTATGAATAAATTAATATCCTTTATCCAAACAAATGGGTCAAATCTAGTAGTTGGAACAAATGATAGACCCCGCTCAAGAACCCTCTTTTCTATATCTGACAGATTATACGAAGACAAATTAATTATCTGATTCTCATTAGCCTCTTTTACCATAACACTCATTTGGAGTTCATTTGATTTGTCCGCTCCCGTAATTTGTATGGTGCTAAGCCCCTGGTTTCTAAAAAAGATACTGAAGAGCAAGCTGAGGAGGAGGAAGTATTTATGTTTGCTGAAGAATTTGTTTCCTGTTTTTTGGAGGAAGTTCTCACTGGGTAGCGATCGGTATCCTGCCATCTTCTAAAACTACCCCTACGTCTTCGTCCCTTGTTTTTGAAATAAGGCCTAGAAGTATAACGTTTAGGGCCCCCTTCGGCGTCTGAGGATTCAAAGTCTGAGGATGAAATATCACCAGGATTACCCCCAAAAGTAAGGGCAGGGTATGCTCGTTTTTCCCTAAACTCTGTTGAATCTCTTACAAATCGTTTATGTTTCCTTTCTTTAATAAAAAGTTGGTGTTTCTCGACCGTATTTTTGAGATTTTCCTCCCTAGTTACAAAATCAGCCGCTGTCTTCAATTTAAGGGTCGCCTCAGTAAGTTCCTTAACCCTCAATGAAGTTTTTTCCAATGTTTTTTTCTCTTCATCCAGTAGTATCTGCATCAACCGTACAGATGATGCAGTTACTTCCTCCTCCCACCTTGCAAGCAAGGATGGAGTCCTACACCTAGGGGCTGGTATCAAGGGTATCCTCAGACCCCGTGGGACAATTTTTTGTTTAATATAATTTTCAAGTGATTGTACCTCCCACCAAGACTTAATATTCTCCTTAAATGCCTCCAACAATTCAGAGAAAAGTGTTTTGAGAGAAGAGCCCGCAGTAGACAGAGAGTCAGATTCTACTTAAGAAAAGACCTCCCTTGCATCATCCAACCATTTATTTGTGTCAATGGGTCCCGACAGAAACCCAGCCATGCTAATCAAAAAACAGACCTCAAAAGAAAAATTTTTTGGGATTATAAAGTCAATTGAAACACCAGAAAACAAAAACAATTCCCTAAAATATAGCTTTTAATTCAATCACTAAAAACATTAGTAGGAATGACTAAGACAGAAGGGGAGGGATAGGGGACAAATAGCTATAATGGATAGCTGAAAAACTATTTTGTTTCTAATCAGTTATACCAAATTAAGGGCCACAGGCTGAATCGCCCTAGTCCACCCTATTTCAGCCCTTCCTAACCGCGGAGGTTGGCACCCTAGTTGTTGACGATATGGCGCCCCCGCTCAACGTCGGTATCCCTAATAATCCCTAAACCTCCCTAAGTATACAAAAAAGGACACAAAAAAATTATTACACACACACATATAATACCGAAAAAAATTTGTTAAAGAGACATAAATAGTCTCATAGGTAATACTAATGTGCTGTGAACTTATCTCGTAGTAGTTCTGATAGTATAGATACCCCACAATGTAAACTTATCTCGTAATAAAAAGAAGGAAGGAAAAAATAGGGGGTATCAAAAAAAAAAAATGCAGCTTTAGGTAAAGCTTATCTCGTAGTTACAAGAGTACTAATAAGCTGCAAAAAACAGACCCAAATATCAGATAATAAAGTCAATGAAAAACGACTGAAAATTCAATAAATAGCACAATTGATAGTCAAGAAATTGCACATTAAAGGCAGAAAAATGAATCTTGTGTTGCACATGCAGCGACCATAATTTTAGAAGTAGGGGTATTTTATCACCCTATTTCACTAGGAGACACAATCCACCTCCAATACACTATCTGCACATCAAAAAAATTGCATAATAATTGTGCTGTCTTATCCAGGTTATAGATGAAAAAAATGAGGCTCCCCAGCCTGCTGTTTTGAGTGATGATTGGGTCAGTATATTATTATTATTAATTATTATTGTTGCTATTTATGTTCTTTTTTATTTTTTGTGAGGATACATTTGTTTTACTCCATGCCATTGAGGAGTGTATTCACTATTTTGGTAATGTGCCTGGTGTTCTGATTAACAAGATTATTTATCCTTAATACATATGTAAGGTGACATGCACTAATTAGCGGTAAATCTCATTATCAATTATGTTATCTTAATAATAAAGGACTCTCTGCACATTGTTTGTAGAGGGTAATTTGTATTTGAGAGCGTTTTGTTAGTGAATGAGGACGCATTATGTCTGTGATTCATTTGTTCTCCGGCACTATTGAGTGAAGCCCTTGCTTCTGGGAGTGCAGCTTATTCGGGTGCGCGTCACCCACGTCATTCAGGCACTGGCTGCAGTGAACAGCATCCCTGAGCACTGTTTGTCCCTCCTCAATATTGTTCCCTTCCGGTTTTTGGAACGCATGATGCGCTCCATTATACCACCATCTTGGTGTTACAATGACCGGAAGTGGGCGTTCTATACTAACGCGGATTCTTTAAACAACGGCGGTGAACGCGCCTGGAGTAAGCCGCACATTGCATTTCTTTTTCGGCCAGGGGTAATGAGACCCCATTTCCTGACCCCTGATGAACCCTCATAGGACCAAGAGGGGGAAACGCGTCGGGCTTTCACCTGCATCAATTGGCTGATAAGTACACATTTTTTTTTTTTGTACATGATTTCTTGGCAGATTCCTCTTGTAGTGGGGAGATTAACCCTATTTGAGCTATTATACTTGGTTGGTCTACACTTTGTATGCATTACTATTGGAATGGGAATTATATTTGAGGTGAATCTGTTAGCCTCATTTTTTCATCTATAACCTGGATAAGACAGCACAATTATTATGCAATTTTTTTGATGTGCAGATAGTGTATTGGAGGTGGATTGTGTCTCCTAGTGAAATAGGGTGATAAAATACCCCTACTTCTAAAATTATGGTCGCTGCATGTGCAACACAAGATTCATTTTTCTGCCTTTAATGTGCAATTTCTTTGACTATCAATTGTGCTATTTATTGAATTTTCTTGTAGTCGTTTTTCACTGACTTTATTATCTGATATTTGGGTCTGTTTTTTGCAGCTTATTAGTACTCTTGTAACTACGAGATAAGCTTTACCTAAAGCTGCATTTTTTTTTTTTTGATACCCCCTATTTTTTCCTTCCTTCTTTTTATTACGAGATAAGTTTACATTGTGGGGTATCTATACTATCAGAACTACTACGAGATAAGTTCACAGCACATTAGTATTACCTATGAGACTATTTATGTCTCTTTAACAAATTTTTTTTGGTATTATATGTGTGTGTGTGTAATAATTTTTTTGTGTCCTTTTTTGTATACTTAGGGAGGTTTAGGGATTATTAGGGATACCGACGTTGAGCGGGGGCGCCATATCGTCAACAACTAGGGTGCCAACCTCCGCGGTTAGGAAGGGCTGAAATAGGGTGGACTAGGGCGATTCAGCCTGTGGCCCTTAATTTGGTATAACTGATTAGAAACAAAATAGTTTTTCAGCTATCCATTATAGCTATTTGTCCCCTATCCCTCCCCTTCTGTCTTAGTCATTCCTACTAATGTTTTTAGTGATTGAATTAAAAGCTATATTTTAGGGAATTGTTTTTGTTTTCTGGTGTTGCAATTAAAACAGCGTCAACTCTTCTGTGAAGGCTTTCTATAAGATTTTGCAATGTGTTTGTTTGAAATTTTGCTGATTCATCAATAAAAGTATTTTTGGTGTCAGACTTTAGTTTTGGTGGAGATGACCTGGCTCGTATTATATATCCTAGTGATGCCAAAAGTGTTCGATGGGGTTGGGTTGAGGTCAGGACTCTATGAAAAACAGCTTCATATCCCTTTTTCACCAAACTTTGGAACAATGCGGCCAGTCAGGTTATGTATGTTCACTTGACATTCACCAAACCCAGACAAATCCATCACACTGGCAGGTGGAGAAGTATGATTTGTCACTGCACAGATCATGTTTCCACTTTTTCAAGGTCCAGTGGTGTCTTGCTTTACATCACTCCATCTGACACTTGGCATTTTGCTTGGTGATGTAATGCTTGCATGCAGCTGCTCAGCCATGGAAACCCATGCCATTTTGTGCTGACGTTAATGTCAGAGATTGTTTTGGCAGTTATTGAGCCAGCAGTGTGTTGGTGACTATTATGCCCTACAGGCCTCAACTGTTATGAATGGGTTACCGAGGAGGATAGCAGGCCCAGGCTAAGCCACAGAAAACCAGAGCGGTTGGTAACTAAGCGGATTGTAGACCCCTGATCCTATCCACACAACTAGCAGTAGTCGTGGAGCGTACCTGCGATGATCCTAGGCGCCTCGACACAGCCGGAGAACTATCTAAGCCTAAAGTAAGAAAGGGGAAATCTAAACTGCCCCAGAGCAGACCCCAAAGGAATAGATAGCCCCCAAACATATATTGTTGGTGAGACAAGATGAAAACACAAATGCAGGTAGGAAAATAGACTGAGCAAATGATGGGGCCCACACTGACTAGACAGGATAGGAAAGGAAATACACTGTCTGCAATCACACAAAAAACCCTGCAAAAAGTCCAACACGTCTGATGCACAAAAACACTGAAGTGGCACGACTTTGCCCCCACTAGATCAGCACTCTGGTATATTCTGAAAGCAAAGCAAAAAGAGACCAATATAACAGGGGACAAAACAAACTGGCACAAGCAGTAACATATGGGCTGTGATTCAGCCCCAGCCGGAGCTGGCTGATCCGCACAAAGCAGAGATAGACAAAACCAGATTAAATGCAAACAGAATAGCAAATGAATCACTTAGCTGAACCATGCAGGGAAAGAGCAGGAGACATCAGATCTCAGAAGGCACAGGAAGAAAATCACCAGCAGGGATAGAGAGAGTCGGCTATCTTATATCCCAATCTGAAACCCCAGATCTCCAATCGTCATCCTCATTATCAGGTGGCAAGCCTCTGTCAATCAGATCAGCTCCACTACCTCCAGTAACCACCAGAGGGAGCCCAGAAAGAGAACTCGCAACCCCTCTGTCAATCTGACCATGTCACGTTAGCGGTGGTAGCCGCCGCCGTCCCAGCAGCGGCGGGGCCCACCGCCGCCTATACTCACCGGCGCTCGCCACGCCGCACTGTGCCCGCCTGCTCCTCGTTCCCATCAGTCCGGCATGTGCCTGCTTCGTGCGGGCGCCTTAGGCCGCGGGCGCGCGCTCTGCAGGTCTCTTAACCCTGCAGCGCCCGCCCAGAAGCCTGAGCGCCCAATCAGCCAGCAGCACAGGGTATATCAGGCATCTCCAACATGGTGGAGACGCCTGATTATCGTGTGCCTTTCCTTACAGTATCCTGGCCAAGTGTTTAGGGGTTTCCCCTTCTCACTCTCTCTCCTCAGTCCTGTACTCCGTTTCTCCGTCCTGCACCCCAGTGCCCAGTCCTGTACTCCGTGTCTCCGTCCTGCACTCCAGTTCCCAGTCCTGTACTCCGTTTCTCCGTCCTGCACTCCAGTGCCCAGTCCTGTACTCCGTTTCTCCGTCCTATACTCCAGTGCCCAGTCCTGTACTCCGTGTCTCCGTCCTGCACTCCAGTGACCAGTCTTGTACTCCGTTTCTCCGTCCTGTACTCCGGTGCCCAGTCCTGTACTCCGTGTCTCCGTCCCATACTCCGTGTTTCCGTCCTGCACTCCACTCTGTAGTTCCTTCTCCGTTCTGCATTCCGTTCTCAGTCCTGTACCACTAACTCCGTCCTTTGAGCCGCCCCTCTTGGTTCTAGCAGTCGCGGCATCTGTCTTCCGAGGGCCTGCCCCTAACGGCCCCTGTATAGGGGTCGGCACCACCTGGCGCACTCACCCCCGGGAGCTCCAGTACCGCGATCCAGAGGGTCCACTCTCGGACGTAACCTACCTGTCGTCACAGTATAATCAGGCCATCGACCCTGCTAGCGCCTCGGCGGCCACCCAGAAAGAATTGCTCTTTTTGCATGAAAATCAAACTAGAATAATGTCCTTTATGAAAACCATGGACACCCGCCTTTCCGCCTTACAAACTACCAATCCGGGGAACAGCCCATTACTAGCGGGACTCCAGCAGGAGCTCGCGCAGGAGCTCGCGCAGCAGCGTGACGCCCAGTACCATATTCTGAGCTACATGGCGTCCGTGGACGACCGACTCCAGTCCCTACAGTCCTCTGCTGCCGCTTCAGCTCTACCTTGGGACCCCCTATCCCATCCGCCACCACGCTTGGGGAAGCCTCCCAGGTTTAGTGGCGACCCCAAGTTGTGTCGGGGGTTTTTAAACCAGTGCCGCTTGCACTTTGAGCTCCTGCCTCAGCAATACCCCTCTGATTGGGCCAAGGTAGCTTTCATTGTGTCCCATCTTGAGGGGGAGGCCTTAGCGTGGGTAAATCCCCTGTGGGAGAGAGATGACCCGTGGTATCAAGCATCCACAACTTCTTGGATACTTTTCGCAGGGTATTTGATGAGCCTGGCTTTGTGGCCTCCACCAATGAGGCTCTTTTCAATCTTTGCCAAGGCTCTCTCACCGTAGGACAGTATGCCATCCGCTTCCGGACACTGTCCTCTGAACTCGGGTGGAATAATGAGGCTTTGGTTGGGGCCTTTTGGAGGGGACTCTCCAGTAAAATAAAGGATGAGCTTGCCGGCCGAGACACTCCTACCACTCTGGAAGATCTTATATCCTTAGCTACCCATATAGATTTACGGTTTCAGGAACGAACCCGGGAATCAGTTAGGGAGAAGAGATCTTTTAGACTATACCAAGCGCCCATTCCCCGCTCTCCGGTGTCTTCTAGTAATTCCATTCCTGAGCCCATGCAAGTAGACTGAGTAAGGTTGTCCGAGCAAGAACGCAGGGAGAGAAGGATGCAGGGCCTATGCCTTTATTGTGGTGGGGCTAATCATTTTGTGCGTACTTGCCCAGTGCGGCCGGGAAATGCCTCCGCCTAGGCCAGGTAAGAGAGGCCTTCCTAGGTGACACCGATTCCTCTCTGCCCCTTACTATTTGGCCTTTAATTGTTTTAGGTCAGGAGCGCAGATCTGTGGAGGCGTATGTGGACTTGGGTGCGGCTGGTAACTTCATCCGGCTCAAAGAAGTGGACCAGCTCCGGATTCCGGTTGTTACGTTAGAGAATCCACGCTGCATCACCTCCATGGATGGCAAACCACTACCTGAACCCATCACCATGGTCACTGTCGAGGTGGAGATACAAGTTGGAGCTCTTCACCAAGAAAATAATCGCCTTTTATGTTTTGCCCAGTTTGTCCCACGCCGTGCTCCTCGGCTTACCCTGGCTTCGTCTACATGAGCCCGTTCTAGACTGGCGTTCCGGGGAGATCCTCCACTGGGGACACTTCTGCCATGAACGCTGTCTGTTGCCGGTATCTCGCCCAAGTCCGCAGCAAGCTCCTATCGATCTTCCTGGGCTTCCTACGGCTTACCACTTGTACGCCGACATCTTCAGTAAGAAGGAGGCTGAGACACTACCGCTGCATCATGCCTACGACTGCCCAATTGAGCTGTTGCCAGTAGCGATTTCTCCCAGGGGAAGAATTTATCCTATGTCTCCGGCAGAAACCGCGGCCATGTCTGAATATGTCCAGGAAAACTTGGCTCGGGGTTTTATTCGGAAGTCATCTTCTCCTGTTGGAGCAGGTTTCTTTTTAGTCCAGAAGAAAGACGGATCCCTTCGGCCATGTATTGACTACCGAGGCCTGAACAGTATCACGGTCAAAAATAGGCATCCCCTTCCGCTGATCCCAGAACTCTTTGACCGCTTGAGAGAGGCCCGGATCTTTACCAAATTGGATCTGCGGGGAGCCTATAACTTGATCCGAATCCGTGCCGGGGATGAATGGAAGATGGCCTTCAATACTCGGGACGGCCATTACAAGTATTTGGTTATGCCATTTGGTCTCTGTAATGCCCCGGCGGTTTTCCAGGAGTTCATTGATGAGATCTTTCGAGACCTACTCTACTCATGTGTCGTCGTATACCTAGATGACATACTCATCTTTTCCCCTGACTTATCCACTCACAGAAGGAGTGTTAGGCTGGTTCTGCAACGTCTACGGGAGAACAGACTCTACTCTAAACTAGAAAAATGTCTGTTCGAGCAAACCTCATTGCCCTTCCTAGGGTATATCATCACGGACTCCGGAGTAAAGATGGACCCCGAAAATTGTCTGCTGTGCTCAAATGGCCACGTCCGGTTGGAGTAAAAGCCATCCAAAGGTTCCTGGGTTTCGCGAACTATAACAGACAGTTCGGTCCCTTCTTCTCGGTGACCAAGCCCATCTCTGCTTTGACCCGGAAAGGGACCAAACCAAATGCCTGGACTCCAGAGGCTGAAGAGGCCTTTCTCGCCTTGAAACAGTCCTTTGCTACCGCTCCGATTTTACATCGGCCATCAGTCAATAGGCCCTTCATCCTAGAGGTGGATGCCTCCTCTACTGGTGCGGGAGCGGTCCTTTCTCAGCGGACAACTTCTGGTCAAGTGATGCCTTGTGGGTACTTCTCTAAATCATTCTCTCCCGCAGAATGCAATTATGCAATTGGAGACCGGGAATTACTGGCCATTAAGATGGCTCTGGAGGAGTGGCGGTATCTTTTAGAGGGGGCAGTTCATCCATTCATAATCTTCACGGACCACAAGAATTTGGCCTATCTTCAGTCCGCGCAAAGGCTCAACTCCAGGCATGCCAGGTGGTCGCTATATTTCTCCCGGTTTGACTTCAAACTTCATTTTCGACCTGGGGACAGAAACATCATGGCAGATGCTCTATCCAGGTCCCTACAGTCACCTGAGGTTGAGGAGGGTTCGTCTCACATCATTGAGCCTGCCAAGGTTATCACCGTGGCGCCCGTGACGCTCTCTCCCATTCCGCCAGGCAAGACCTTCGTCCCACAGAATAAGAGGTCGGAAGTCCTGGATTGGGGGCATTCCTCCAAGGTTGCAGGTCACGTCGGGGTCAAGAAAACCCTCAGCCTTCTTTCGCGCTACTACTGGTGGCCTTCCCTTCGCCAAGATGTGACTGATTTTATAGCCTCCTGCATGACTTGTACTCTGAACAAGGTACCAAGAAGTCTGCCGTCTGGTCTGCTCCACCTTCTGCCTCCTCCTGAAGCCCCTTGGCGACAGATTGGTATGGATTTCATTACCGATCTACCACGCTCTTCTGGGTGTACTAACATCTTAGTAGTGGTCGATCTCTTCTCCAAAATGGCCCATTTCATCCCGCTGCCCGGGTTACCTACGGCATCTGAGCTGGCAAAGGTCTTCGTACACCAGATCTTTAGGCTTCACGGACTCCCTCAACGAATTGTCTCTGATCGAGGGGTCCAGTTTACCTCCCGTTTTTGGAGGGCACTCAGCAAGCTCATGGGTATATCTCTGGACTTCTCTTCTAATGGGCAAGTGGAACGGATCAATCAGGTATTAACAGCCTACCTGCGTCACTTCTCTAACGCCCATCAAGACAACTGGGTGTCTGTCTCTTCTGCCGTGGGCAGAGTTCGCCCACAACAACCATCCTAATGAGTCCACCACCAAAACGCCGTTCTTCATGGTTTCCGGCCAGAACCCTGGTGTTCCACCACCTCTCTCTACGCCTTCTAGTGTTCCTGCTGCAGATGCCCTCGCTAACGAATTTTCTCAAGTCTGGAAGGAGACCAGAGAGGCACTTGAAAGATCCAGTATCCGGATTAAGAGACATGCAGACAAGAGGCGCAGGGATCTTCCGCCATACCAACCTGGCGACAAAGTTTGGCTGTCAACGAAGTATATCCGCTTGAAGATACCTTCTTACAAAGTGGGTCCTCGGTACATCGGCCCGTTCGAGGTTCTGGGACGCAATAACAACGTGGCTTATAAATTGAGGTTGCCGGCTTCGCTTCGGGTCCCTAACGCCTTCCATGTCTCGCTCCTCAAACCTGTTGTTCTGAATCGGTATCGCTCAGTCCCACCTCGTTCCCCTCAGCCAGTAGGGGCCGATGACGTCTTTGAGGTGAAAGAAATTCTTGCCGTGAAAAAAGTTTGGGGGCGTACCCTCTTCCTTGATTGGAAGGGTTT